>NC_090646.1:668260846-668295846 GCF_040937935.1 Hyperolius riggenbachi
TCCCATGCAGGCGCTGGTGAAGGCCACTGCGTACAGACTGCTGCACAGACACAGCTGAGGTCTCCCATGCAGGCGCTGGTGAAGGCCACTGCATACAGACTGCTGCACAGACACAGCTGAGGTCTCCCACGCAGGCGCTGGTGAAGGCCACTGCATACAGACTGCTGCACAGACACAGCTGAGGTCTCCCACGCAGGCGCTGGTGAAGGCCACTGCATACAGACTGCTGCACAGACACAGCTGAGGGCTCCCGCGCAGGCGCTGGTGAAGGCTGCTGCGTAGAGAGACCACGGCACAGACACAGCTGAGGTCTACCATGCAGGCGCTGGTGAAGGCCACTGTGTACAGACTGCTGCACAGACACAGCTGAGATCTCCCACGCAGGCGCTGGTGAAGGCCACTGCGTACAGACTGCTGCACAGACAAAGCTGAGGGATCCCGTGCAGGCGCTGGTAAAGGCCACCGCGTACAGACTGCTGCACAGACACAGCTGAGATCTCCCATGCAGGCGCTGGTGAAGGCCACTGCGTACAGACTGCTGCACAGACAAAGCTGAGGGATCCCGCGCAGGCGCTGGTAAAGGCCACTGCGTACAGACTGCTGCACAGACACAGCTGAGATCTCCCACGCAGGCGCTGGTGAAGGCCACTGCATACAGACTGCTGCACAGACAAAGCTGAGGGATCCCGCGCAGGCGCTGGTAAAGGCCACCGCGTACAGACTGCTGCACAGACCCAGCTGAGGTCTCCCATGCAGGCGCTGGTGAAGACCGCTGAGTAGAGACCACGGCACAGAGACAGATGTGAACACACACCGTGTTGGGGGAACTTCTCTGAAGGTTTAGCAGCTTTCCAGGCCGGGTTTCAGGCCATCGCACACAATGTCGGCTACAACTCTTTCATCCAGGATTAATCTCTGACAATTAACAGGAATTTCCTCTTCCAAACTATTACCAGCAAAGCGTAACCAATCAGCTACACAGCACTGACTTCTGTGGAGAGAAGGGGGCTAAGGACGAACCCCGGCTTATCTAAAGACAATTACGGCAGTTTCAAATGCTTCCTTTACTGTCCTCGATGTTTTATCGCTTTTTCAGAGTAACGTCTTCGGGTGTTGAAGTGGAGTGGCATAAAAGTGACAAAACATCATGAGAATGGTGACAAAGCAGCCCAGAACTACCGTGGGGAGCGGGTAACACACTACAGCCTAAAGGACTCAAATCTCGCAGAGCCTGCAAGGTCGCCCTGCTCAAGACGGCACATGTACAGGATTGTCATCGCACTTCTGAATGATCCAGAGGAGAATCAGGTGGAAGTGGTTAGATAAGACCTAAATTGAGCTCTTTGGCATCAACTCAACTCGCCATGTTTGGAGGAGGAGGAGGAATGCTACCCATGACCCCATGAACAGCATCCCCACCCTCAAATGTGGGGGTGGTGGACACATTATGCTTTGGGGTGTCTTTCTACTAAGTGGACAGGACACCTTCACCGCATTAAACGGACAATGGATGGGAATCTGTACCGTCAAATCTTGGGTGAGCCAGGGCATTGAGAATGGGTTGTAGATGGGTATTCCAGCATGACAATGACCTAAAACACATGGCCAAGGCACCAAAGAAGTGGCTCAAAAAGAAGCATACAAAGGTCCTATAGTGGACTGGCCAGTCTCCAGACCTTAATCCAGTAGAAAATCTGTGAAGGGAGCTGAAACATCAGCCTCAAAACCTTACTGACTTGGAGAGGATCTGCTGAGGAGTGGGCCAAAATCCCTCCTGAGATGTGTGCAAACCTGGTGGCCAACTACAAGAAATATCGGACCTTTGTGAATACCAACAAGGGTTTTGCCACCAAGTATTAAGTCATCTTTTGATAGGGGCTCAAATACTTGTTTCATTTTTTTTTTTACTTTAGTGCACTGGCCAAAAAAGGCCAAGTAGAGGAAGTAAGCACTTACTGTACAGGGAAATTATGGAACCTTTCCTCCGCCAGTGGGACCCTCTTATCCTCTAGCTTGGTCAACTCCTCTCAAATCCAGGACTTCTCAAGAGCATCACCTCTCCTTTGGACCGCTCTCCCCCAGCCTGTCCGTCATTCTCCAATCCTAGATACCTTCAAATGCATGCTCAAAAACACATCTGTTCAGACAAGTGTATAATTTGCTATACGTAGCATTGGAGGCTAACTGCCTCATCTGATAACCCCTGTGTTTCCTTCCCTAATGTCTGAAAACCACTACCCTCTAGATCATGGGTAGGGGACCTATGGCTCGGGAGTCAGATGTGACTATTTTAATGGCTACATCTGACTCACAGACAAATCAGCGGAGGTTGATTTACTAAGCTACACTGCTTAAGCAGCGCAACTTAGTGTGGCAGCGCAAGTACAATTTAGTAGGAACGCTACTGCTGTAGCATGCACTACTAACTTACTCACGCTCCCCCAAAAACTAACAGCTGCTCCAATTGTCCCACTCTGGACTTTGTCAGGTCCAGTGACTTTGTAGGAGGCAGCCTACTCAGCCAATCAAAGTGCGGGGATCTTGTCCTACAAAGTGAATCAACCCCAAGTCAGCTAGCTAATTGTACAAGCTGTTAGTCTGTATTTCTCCTGTCTGGCTCTCGGCTAAATTGCTGATGTTGCTGAAACCCAAGAGAAACTGAAGACATGTCTGTCACTTCCGCTGCCCGGCAGATCAACTGTATACACATCACCATGGCAACAGGGACGTGAGCCCTACTGTCCCAGTTTGAAACGTATTGTAAGGTTCTCACACAATTACATTTGAAAGTATGTGGTGTTTATGGCTCTCTCAGCCAAAAAGGTTCCTGACTCCTGCTCTAGATTGTAAGCTGGCAAGGGCAGGGACCTCCTCCTAGTGTTTCTTATTATGGCGTAATTTATCATATGAAGATGTACCAGTATTGGTGATGTCGTATGTATTCGTGTTGCTGGATGTCCTGATAGTGCCCTGATAGGGTTTTTGAACGTCTCATGTATCTATGCTCCCCACTATTTAATTTGTACTATGTTCAGCACTACGGAAGAGGATGGCACTATATAAATTAAAAAATAATAATAATAAAATAAAAACTACATCATTGTCCAAGGTCTTATTTGCCTTAGTCCTTCTCAAGACAATTAACACCAGCATGAGTGAAGGAACATTTGTAAGGTGCTTTTTGGGGGGCAGCAGTGAGCATCTGCCTTTTCAGGCAACAAGTGCATCAGGTTTATGTGTATCTTTGGTTAGAAGACCGAGATTAATTCATCAAGACAGGTGCAAAGTCAACTGATGCCACAAAGGTGCAGGAGTCCAGGACAACCAATCAGGTTTAGGCTGTGAAACGGAACAAGAATTCTGATTGGTGGTGGCTGCAATCAACTGCGATAAATGTAATCCAATCTTCTGTGCACTAGTTTAGCACTGTGTCAGGAGGTGCCACTAAAGGGGCCCATACACAGGTCGATTTCAGCCATCGATCAACTGGAAATCGATTCTATTGAATCAGCCGATCGATCAATTTGCGTCCGATTTTGATCGATTTGGTCTATTTTGGTCTATCTACCTGGAAAGAAGATCTAGGTCGATCTGTTGCTGGCAGCAGATCGATGGCCCATACAGTTGCATTGGATCTAACGGTCCAATAATGCATTTAGATCGATTTTCAATAGGTTTCATTCTGAAATTTATGGGAAATCTGTTCGTAGTGTGTGGCACACATCAGATTGGACTTGACAGGCATCTGCCAGAAATCTGATGGTCGAATCTGCTGCAAATCTATCAGTGTATGGCCACCTTAGGACTCACACAGGAATGGGCGCTAATCTAGTTTAGGGGACACAGCAGGAAACCTCATAGGGAAACAGTTCTCCAGTCACAGCACCTTCTACAGCACAGAGTGTTGTGATTGGCTGAATAGTGTGGGCGGAGTTTACTACAACCTATCAGAAACCTGGCAGTTCTGAGGGTGCCATCCAACCAATCACGTTAGCAAAATTTCCATATAAGGTTTCCTGCTGGGTCCCCTAAACTAGAGTAGGGCCCAGAAATCTTATCTGCCTATTCTGGTGGAACATAGAGGCCAGCAGAAAGTGATTTTGCAGGCAGCGGTGTCTGAGCACTCTTCTCATGGCTTACTGGTGCCACATCCAGCGGGATGTCATTGCTTCTGCAGCAGGTGGACGTGTACCGCCGTCTGTTCAGACACACGATCCCCCCGCCGTCGCCATGGCAACATCAGAAACAATATCCCCCGCCATGCCTGCACTCTTCCTGCGAGCACTTTCTGCAATTACACACTTGATGGACTTGGACAGGCAGCAGCGAAGTCGCTGTGACCGCCGCTGGCTGCCATTCGCCCAGCAGATGTGGCGTCCTTGGCCCCCGCCCCCCTCCCGGGCTCCTGACTGCTCTCATTCCAGCCTGACGCCACAGCATGCGGAGGAGATTGTTCTGTCGCTCTCTGGGGGGCGCTGCGTCCCCTCCTGCACCCCTGCTGTGAAGCCTGGTGACACCGGCCTGTATTCACTCTGAGAACCCAACAGCTTTATGTAGAAAAACGGCAAAAGTCCTACTGAATTCCAAACAAAGATATTTTCACATTTTGTCAATAAAATGTCCTTTAAAGAGACCCTGTGCTGAAAAAAGTCCCCTGGAGGGTACTCACCTCGGGAGGGGGAAGCCTCAGGGTCCCAATGAGGCTTCCCCCTCCCCTATAGCTGCAGGCAATCCAGCGCTGGCTCCCCCGAAGCGTCCTGCAATCCGGGCTTGACAAGCCTGACAAGGCTTGCTATATTTACCTTCCCTGCTCCAGCGGGTGGCGCTGTTGTGGCTCTCAGCATGGAGATAGGCGGAAATAGCCGATCTCTGTCAGGTCCGCTCTACTACGCAGGCTCAGGAGACTTGCGCCTGCACAGTAGAGTGGACCGACAGCGATCGGCTATTTCTGCCTATCTCCGAGCGGAGAGACGATACTGCGCCTGCGCTGGAGCCGGGAAGGTAAATATTTACATCCCGCGGAGGGGCACAGCGAGACCACCGGGGGACACAGTAGGACGGGGGAAGTCTCCATAGGATCTGGAGGCTTCCCCCATCCGAGGTGAGTACCACCCAGGGGAACTTTTTCTCGTTACAGGTTTTCTTTAGACCCCCAGAAAGCAAGAAAGACGAGACAAATAACATTTATATCACGCTGTTCTCCTGGCGGACTCAAAGCACCAGAGCTGCAGCCACAAGGAGTGTTAGGGAGACTTGCCTAAGGTCTCCTACTGAATAGGTGCTGGCTTACTGAACAGACAGAGCCGAGATTTGAACCCTGGTCTCCTGTGTCAGAGGCAGAGCTTTTAACCATTACACCATCCAGCCATAAGAAAATGCTTAGAATAATTTTGTTAGTATTTTTACTCCTACTTTTTGCTACTTTTTTAATTGCAAAGAGTTTAAAGTGTACCAGAGATGGGTCCACGGCTTAAAACATACATACCTCACTCCCACACCACCCTGTTCTGACTCCCCATTGGCCCGCAAGTGGCCAGTCAGGGCCAGTTGGTGCTGACGCAGTCCGGCCAGGCGCGCTCCCCCATCTCTCCGGGAGCATTCGGCGCAGCAGTAGTGTGGAGGTGCAGAGCGCCACCAGTGACGTGAACGTGGCGGGAGCGCGCACGGCCTGGCGGAGCATGCATATTTGGCCCCAGACCAGAGGAGTTTCCAGGACTAATTGCGGGCGAATGGGGAGTCAGAAGAGGACGGTGGGGGAGCGATTGGGTCGGAGGGTGCTGGAGGAAGCCCCAGGTATGTATTATGCCCCATCTATGGTACACTTTAAAAGTTATTATAAAGAGAAGATAAAAAATTATCTCCTAGGAGAAAACTCGGGAGAAAAAGTTAATTGCATATGGCCCAGGGGGAGTTTTTCGCCTCGGAGACAATTTTTTATCTTCTAGAAGATAATTTCTTATCTTCTATTTAAAATAACTTTTTCAGCACTCTTCAAATCGAAAAGTACGAAAAAGTAGATGAAAAAGTACTATACTTTTTCTCCTGAGTTTTCTCCAAGAAGGTATTTTTCATCTTCAGTCTAAAATAACTTTATGTACCCATTCAGGCTACAAACAGCAAAAGCGCGGGTGATTTTACCGCGATTAGCACAGTAAAAATCACTGGACACTCTCGCGATTCAGAGCGATGGCGATCAGCGCTTGTTTAAGCATTGTACCGCGATCGCTCAAGAATCGCGGCAAAATGCTGCAGGCAACATGTTTCGCCATTGCCATTAATCGCGGATGCTTGCAATCGGCGGCAATGAGACCACCGCCATTAGGTTAACATTATGCTAGCGCTTTAGAACGCGATATCGCTTCGGCGATTAGTGGGAATCACCGGCTAATCGCCTAAGTGAGAACGGGCCCTATAAGTCACAAAGCTCATTAACCTTTGATTGGCGCTGATCTAAAATCCCAACATTTTGACCCTGCGGATGTCAATTCTGAAGGAGATAAGGAATTTCAAAAAATGTATAACGTTAATCAAGGGACACGGTTTATCTAACGTTTTACGGGACTTCGCTTTGAATAGGAAAAATATCTGAGGGGGGAATCACACAACCGACATTTTGTTGCCGCGAGTCTTGTAGATCCCGCTGATCGTCAGCTGATGGGGGGGGGGGGAATACAAGGACCTCAGCAGGCAAAGCATTTGGGCTGTGACAATTAGGCCGGACATAGGCGGCTGTGACGTTTCCACATACTGTATGTGACGTTAGCTGATTGGACGTCCTTATCTATAATAACTGGGAGATGCAATTTACCGCGGCTTTGAACGCCGGCTGCGCCTTCTTCACCCCCGATTAACCTTGAAGCCGCCCTCTGGGCAGACGGCACGAAAGAAAAATTACATCTCTCTTATTTTTCAATATCCAGGCTTTGCAATGACAGAAGGAAAGAGGCATCAGACCGCCACCATCGCTGCCGCGGCTCCTCCTCCTCCGCCCGCGACACAAGCGCTGACATAGACTTCCTAACAGATGCTCTATTACAGCACAGCTATATGTGGATGCAAATCCTGCAACAATTATGCTGTAAATAGTTATCATCTTTTTATATCCTAATGCCTTGCTTGGCTGGGAGTCTTACAGCAGCGATCGCAGATCAGCATTCGCAATCACCCGAATCTCACACGGATATTACGGGCGACTTACGCCAGCTTGGGAATTTTATTTGCCTTGGTATTTAAAGCATATTTTTACTTAAAGGAAAACTGAAGTGACAGTAAGGTGCCGAGTTTACCTTAAAGTGGAATATAACCCAGCATTTCAACTTTGCTCTAAAACATTATTTACAGCATATTACACACAGAGTTTTAAAGTTCCGTGGAGAGAAATGCTGCCGCATCCGAAGTTTAGATAGATACATTTAAGTAAACACAATGTAACAAATGAGGAATGTGACTCACTCTCTCTCTGTGTCCGGGAGCTCCTGCACAGTCAGAGTGTGTCACATTCCACACTTGTTACATTGTGTTTACTTAAATGTATATCTAAACTTCGGATGCGTCTGCATTTCTCTCCACGGAATTTTAAAGCTCTTCCAATGCTGGTCTAGTAACAAAAAAAAATGCTGGTTGCATATAATATGCTGTAAATAATGTTTTAGAGCAAAGTTTAAATGCAGGGTTATATTCGGCTTTAAAGAGACTCTAAAGCGAACAAAAATTGCTTTTTTTACCTCATAGTTCGCTTAAGTAGTCTCAGTAGATGTAAACTGCTGCATCCTTGCGCCAAAACGAGGGGTTTAGACCCGACAAATTCCGGGGCAAACATCCACGGCTTTCTTGGTAGTGGATTTTTCTGCCCGGGGAGGCAGAGCTTTCAGCTGCAGCTCTGCCTCTCCTGACATCAATCGCCGCGCGGATCTCTGGCAATCTGCGGCGATTGACATCAGCTCAAAGCTCTGCCTCTTTCATGAAGGGCTGCCCGGATTGCCCCCCGGGGATTTGGTGGGGTTTAAAGCCTTTGTTTTGGCTCGGGGATGCGGCGGTTTACATCTAATGAGAGTACTGAAGCGAACTACCAGGTAAAAACAGCAATTTCTGTTCGCTTCAGTTCATCTTTAAAGTACAACCGAGGTGAGCGTTTGTGTTTAGCAATGTTGTAGTTCTTGTGCCGAAACAGGAAGTACACTTTGACCTGGAAGTACACAGGTACACAAAAAAAAGAGCTTTGAAAATCAATATGTTCAGCAATTTTTAAACCGATTTTACACCTTTCCTAAACATTACAATAATTCAGCTATAAGTGAACATTTGTGGTTACCCACGATTAGAGATGTCGCAAACCTCCGATTTTCGGTTCGCGAACCCCGTTCGCGAAAGGTTCGGTTCGCCGAAAAGTTCGCAAACCGCAATAGACTTCAATGGGGATGCGAACTTTGAAAAATAGAAAAAATTATGCTGGCCACAAAAGTGATGGAAAAGATGTTTCAAGGGGTCTAACACTTGGAGGGGGGCATGGCGGAGTGGGATACATGCCCAAAGTCCCGGGAAAAAATCTGGATTTGACGCAAAGCAGCGTTTTAAGGGCAGAAATCACATTGAATGCTAAATTGCAGGCCTAAAGTGCTTTCAAACATCTTGCGTGTGTATACATCAATCAGGGAGTGTAATTAGAGTACTGCTTCACACTGACACACCAAACTCATTGTGTAACACACCGCAAACAGCTGTTTGCATTGTGACGGCCATGCTGGACTGGTGCGCACTGTGGCGAGAGTGTAGGCTGTGGCGGCTTTCAAGCCCATATGGTCGCCGGGCTGTGGTAGCTCAATGATAGAACAACAGTGACTGTCCAGCTGATCAAATTTGGTCTGTCCACAATGAAGCAACGGCCTTATTATCTTCTTGTATGTAGGTAGGCATAGGTAGGTGTCCCAGTATAGGTAGGTAGGCATAGGTAGGTGTCCCAGTAGTTAGCTAGGCATAGGTAGGAGTCCCAGTATAGGTAGGTAGGCATAGGTAGGAGACCCAGTATAGGTAGGTAGGCATAGGTAGGTGTCCCAGTAGTTAGCTAGGCATAGGTAGGAGACCCAGTATAGGTAGGTAAGCATAGGTAGGTGTCCCAGTAGTTAGCTAGGCATAGGTAGGAGTCCCAGTATAGGTAGGTAGGCATAGGTAGGTGTCCTAGTAGTTAGCTAGGCATAGGTAGAAGTCCCAGTATAGGTAGGTAGGCATAGGTAGGTACCTCAGTAGTTAGCTAGACATAGGTAGGAGTCCCAGTATAGGTATAGGTAGGTAGGCATAGGTAGGTGCCTCAGTAGTTAGCTAGACATAGGTAGGAGACCTAGTAGTTAGCTAGGCATAGGTAGGAGACCCAGTATAGGTAGGTAGGAGACCCAGTAGTTAGCTAGGCATAGGTAGGAGACCCAGTATAGGTAGGTAGGCATAGGTATGTCCCCTAGTATAGGTAGGTAGGTAGGTAGGTAGGTGTCCCCGTATAGGTAAGTAGGTGTCCCAATAGTTAGGTAGGCATAAGTAGGTGTCCTAGTATAGATAGTTAGGCAGGGCCTGGCTGGCACAATAATAACAATTACCAAGGTCCAGCTGCAACAGATAGGGCTGTATAATGTCAGTGTCAGTGAGTAACACACACACAAAAAAAACACATCAGAAAAACATTAGAGCTCTCAAAAGAGCTATTGAGGGGTGCTATTTTAGCAATAACAATCAGCCAGGAGCAAGCCAAGAGCCTAACTAATCTTTCCCTAGGAGAACAAGTCTGCAGCAGCTGTCCCTAGTCTGTCTATTTGCAGCAGGCACACGAGTGAGTGTCATGGCCGCCGGAGCCTGCCTTATATAAGGGGGGATGGGGGGGGGGGGGGGCTCCAGGGCTTAGTGTAGCCTGAATGGCTACAATGTGCCTGCTGACTGTGATGCAGAGGGTCAAAGTTGACCCTCATAGTGCATTATGGGGCGAATCGAACTTCCGGAAAAGTTCGCTTGGTCCAGGCGAACGCGAACCCCCAAAGTTCGCCTGGAACCGTTCGCCGGCGAACCGTTTGCTACATCTCTACCCACGATGCACCACTACTGAATATGCAAATTATCCCTTTTCACCCTTGTAAGCCAGACAAGCATCCAGAACCGCTGGTGTGTAGCAAGCCTATAGCTTTAAAATATTACACAGCCACACCAACCTCACATGTAGACAGCCTGTTTCAGGGCCCATTTCCACTATCGCGAATTTGCATGAGTTTTTCGCATGCAAATTCGCATAGCAATACAAGTGAATGGGACTGTTTCCACGTGTCAGGATTCCTTTTGCGTTTTTCTGTGCAGAAAAATTTGCATGGCAGAGCCATCAGAATTCGCATACCGCTATACGAATCGCATACAATGTATTTAATAGGAAATTCGTATGCGGTTTGGGTATGCAAATTTTCATGCGAATTCGCATAGAAACAATGGAAAATCACATCAGCACTGCCATGGTTAAATTCGCATACATCGTCATCTATGCGAATTCGCAAGAAAATTCGCATAGACCCGCATACGAAATTCGCATCCGCATGCAAATTTGTAACGCGACGATTCCTACCGCACAAGTGGAAATGCAGCCTCAGGCTTTTGGCCCTCATCAGTACATGGCAGGGATTTATATGGCTGTATGGGATAGGGCCTGGACCAGTACAACTTGGCATGGCTGTGTAATATTTAAAGCTAAAGGCTTGCTATACACCAGCGGTTCTGGATGCTAGCCTGGCTTACAGGGGCGAAACGGGATAATTTGCATATTCAGTAGTGGTGCATTGTGGGTAACCACAAATGTTCACTTATACCTGAATTATTGCAAGTTTCCTTCGGTTTTAGGAAGGCAAATTTTACCAAGAGTTGCTTATTAGTAGGAGGGCTTTTTGGTTCCTTTTATCCCCCTATACATTCCTAGTGGTTTGGGTCACCCTGAGCTGCTTGGTTACTCTGTCTCTCCTAAACTTTAGAACAGGCATAGGAACTTATAGGATAGAAGAACTAAGGCTGAACATTTTGTTACAGAGTCTCTTTAAAGTGACTCTGTAACAAAAATTACAACGTTTTTTCTACCATCCTACAAGTTCCTAAACCTATTCTAATGTGATCTGGCTTGCTGCAGCTCTTTCTACTATAACCATCTCTGTAATAAATCAATGTATCTTTCCCCTGTCAGACTTGTCGGCCTGTGTCTGGAAGGCTGCCAAGTTCTTCAGTGTTGAACTGTTCCTCTATGCACACTCCAGTGTGTGTTTTATTTACATAAGCCAGCAGCTTCTCTGCTATCTTATCAGTGATAGAAGAGAGCTGGATAAAAATCCTCCTCTGGAGGCTGTGAAAGGAGCTGGTCTGTCACATACTGAGGAATTAACAACATAGGCAGAGCTGTCTGCAGGAAGCCTGTAATGTTCAGTGCATGAGAGAAGCTGGGGACAGAAGGTAAACACACACAAGTGATCTCTTGAGATTCAGAAGTAAGGCTGTATACAGCCTGCTTGTGTATGGATGTATTTTCTATGTGTGGACATGCTGTACATCAACCTACTTCCTGTTTTGGTGGCCATTTTGTTTGTTTATAAACAAACTTTTTAAAACAGTTTTTGACTACTTTTAATGCGGCGGGGAGCGGTGAAATTGTGACAGAGGGTAATAGGAGATGTCCCCTAACGCACTGGTATGTTTACTTTTGTGCGATTTTAACAATACAGATTCTCTTTAAGGTGGGTAGGTGGAACCTTTATTGCAATTAGTTTGGTCTGCTACAGTGATGATGTGGTTATGTATATACATATATTTGTGGTTTATTATAATAAAAATATTAAATCAAACTACGATGCTAACCTGAGACCCAAGTATGATGGCTTTGGTGATGTCACATGGCCACATCTGGGGCACATATCAGCTGAATTTGAAAAAAAAAAGTACCCGGTAAGCTTGTGGTGACTCAGAACCAGCAGGATAATGAAACTACAGCAAAGTCTCATTTATCCGGTACAGGCGGGTTTGCCAGATGAATGTTCTTGCCGGTTGCTTGAGAAGTCAAGCAACCGGCGTAAAATGAACTCTAACCTTCAACCCAACTAATCAAATGCAGAGAGGTGCGCAGAGCAAACAACTTAGAAATCCCCCGGGCCCCGTCTTCTTCCGGTCATTTCTACTGCGCACCACTCTGCAAACTTTTAAAGGAACACCAACATTCTCCCAACCCCCCCCCCCCCCCCCCTCCAGCCGTTAATTGAGACTGCCGAATCCTCAGTTGCGATTACGGAACTCTACAAAACCCAGGCTACAAAGCAGGTTATTCCACCGCCCGGCGCCGAAGCTGGGCCCCATCACGCCGTCATAGCAGCAGTGTTATGCTGTGCGTCTCACTTAAAGAGACACTGAAGAAATAAAATATATATGATATAATGAATTGTTTGTGTAGTACAGACAATTACCAGAACATTAGTAGCAAAGAAAATATTCTCATGTTTTTATTTTCAGTTATATAGTTTTTTTTATAACATTGCATCATTCTCTAATATTTGCAGTTTACACACTACTCAGGATTGTAAATGTATGGTGCAGGCCAGTGAACTTTTGACCTGTCCTCTGCAGAGAAAAAGAAAATACAGTGACTGACACTTGAGATAATAAGCTTCAGAAGACAGAGCTCTCTGGGACTTTGAAAGTCGTAGAGATCAGTGGCTCTTTTGCATAGATAACTGTACTGGAAACAATATTAGACTTATGTCTCTGCTCATAATGTTTTATTTCTTAGCTGTACTACACATACAGATCATTATATATTTTTTTCGCTTCAGTGTCTCTTTAAGAGCAATTTGGGGATCCGACGACCCCCAGACTCCGAATTACACCTCCCATCAAGTTGCTGCAACTCGAAGGGGGATTAGTATTTAGTGCCGCCGGGAAATGGTGCGGCAGCAAGGTGAGCCGTGTGCCCAGCTCGCCGGCGGCTCGATAACACGCCCAGGCTGTCCTTGATTTAAAGAAAATATCCTGTAAATAAAAAACCCTCATAACCGGCCAATATGGTCCTGGTGAGGGTTACGATTCCTATGAATTAGAGATTTCCATGAATACAGTCTATGCTCGCCGTGTCACTTATAATATCCCCGCTGAAGACACTTTAGTAAATCAGGCCCTTTGTGTGTCTTAAAAGCCGCACTTCACCTCGAGGAGGAGAGTCAGCAAACAGCGGAACGCAGCGGAGTACAATTACGGTGAAATATGGCCGCCCGTTCCCGGTCCGAGCCGGCTAACGACGCCGCGAGGTTAGCTAATCACCGCACATCATTATCCGGCCGAACGTAAACTTTTATATTGATGCCGGCCAATATAATACACACACACAATACGGCGTGATGAATGGCTGATCTTTAACGGCCATGAGATTCAATCTCGCCGCGGCACATCAATCCATGACCTTGTATAATAGCTTGTCTAACTAGCGGAGATAAAAAATTCACATTAAAGCCGACTTAGGAAAGTTTGTGGTAACGCCGCCGCGGCCGACCCTTCCTGGGCTCCGGTTTAATTTCCTCGGATCAAATTAGCCCATAAAACGCCGGGTTCTGCCGCTTCCTGCGAGGCGCTGGCGATCTCGTATAAGGCTACAATTCAGGAAGAATCGCTTTATTTGGGGGTTTAAACTGTCACGGCTTATCCTTGCCGAGATTTACGGGGCTTACAGGAGAACTTTCGACTTTTTGTTGTTTTGGAAGCTGAAATAAAATCAAGCCTGTCATTTTAGACACTTTACAGGTACCAGAAGCAGAGGCTATTAAAGTCCGTACGCGGCTGCTGAAGTCAGTTCTCTGGCCGGGATGACTAGAATTACACTCATTCTAACAGGGCTGTGGAGTCGGAACAGAAATCATCCGACTCCAACTTTGTTCCATCAGTGAACTTCTTGCCTGATGGCACAGGCATATTCCAAGATGACAGTGCCAGGAGTCCAGACCCTAACCCCAATGAGAATCTTTGGAATGTTCTGGAGAAAAATAAATAAAACGGCAGAAAAAAAATGTATGTTGTGGCATTGCTTGATCATCGAACTGTTGCCATAACAAATGCATGACATTATGAAAGTTAAAGGCTATCCAGCTGGATGATATGTTTTTTCCTTTTGTATAGGTTGTGTGTAATAATTCATTTAGAGGAGTGAAAACGCTTATGTATGGTTCTCATGCCGATGAATTGGGTGCAGGTTGAGCTGAATAATGGATCACCCTGCTACAACTCCTGGCAGTGTAAAATACTATTCCTGCTACGTCATAGCAAATTGGAGGGAGATTTACTCATGTGTGGGACGTGGACTGTAGCACTGGTGCTATAGCAGCGCCCAATTCACCGTGTACCGAGCACCAAGACCACCTGCTTTGGGGAAAACACACCAAGGTGAGAGGGGATATAAAAACTCAAAAGGTGGAAGGGAATACCGGGAATAATGGTTTAAAGGTCTCAACACTGGAGGACCCAATGGGTTAAATCCAGAAGGTGATTTGGTCTCAGACTCTACTCACAACCTGCATTTTACAAATGTTTAAGCCTGCCTTCTAAAATCCATCTCCCTTCCGTGATCTTCTAAAATGCAAACTAGCTTATCCAGAGTCCTGAAAATAGCAGAGTGAACCTTGGACCTCCCTGAGGTGGAAACGAGGGGTGCCTTCTAGCTAAAAAAACTTCTCCAGCAAAAGGACAAGACAACACCGGTCAACTTCCGTCATCTCAGATAAACAAAAGCAGACAGAACGTCAATACTTCATGTGTAAAGGAGACCTTTTCACGCATTTACATCTACACCGATTATCATCAACAGGAACGCAGCAACTCGAACTGCTTACAGCGGGCTGAGCGGTGAAATCACACTTCACAGGAAGGAAGACCGCCAGATCGCAACGTTCTATGAAATAAAAGTATCTATATTATGGTCATGAGATTAAGAACTTTGCCTTCTTTTACAGATCTTCCACTTACAGGGCAGAAAGTTCACTGACAATGTTGATAAAAGCAAAAAAATGTCTGCATTAATAACAAAATAATAAACGGGGACTGTAGTAAGGACCACTCGCTTCCAAGGCAGACGTCCTACCAAAATGATCAACACCGTAACCGAACGTAAAAACCTAAGGCTGGTTTCAGACTGTTAACCAGCGTTAGCGATGCAGTGCAGGGCTTCCGCCGCTCCGCCAGAAACAGGTCTTCAGGAAACACCACGTTAGAACGCGGTGTTCCCTGTCTGGCCACTACCCAAGCAAGAAGCTTGCGCTCCCTTCCTGCTTCGGGGTATGGGGAAGTGCGTGGAAGCGTATTGTAAAAATGCGCTTCCACGCCGCTAATTTTTTAAAAAGGCTCCACGTCGCCATTGACTACCATGACTTCTTGGCTGATGCAGATCAACGCAGGAGCTGCACGGTAACATAGTTCTGAACCTGTGATGGGGATGCAGCGAAAACGTCACCTCCGTCGCACTGTAACATTGCCGTATGAAGGTCTCCATAGAGACTGTCTTTGCCCGGTGGTGTAGTGATGGGAATTCCGGCTCTTTTCAGAGAATCGGCTCTTCTGAATCGGCTCCCAGTAAAGAGCCGGCTCTTACGGCTCTGAATCGGCTCTTCATTAAATATCACTAGACACCACTCAGAATCGGATTAAAAGCCCCGCCCCATCTCCATGACAACTCCAGACTGCTTCTCTGACTGGTCTTGCTACTGCTCTGCTCCGCCCCAAACACTCCTACAAGCTGCAAGAGGAGGACTACTTCACCCAGAATGCCTCAGCGCCCTTTATTACGGAGCAAAGCAGAGCTAAAAGGGGCGGCTGAGGCATCGGCTCTTCTCAGAGTGAGCATCGGCTCCTCTGATTCACTTCAAAGAGCCGGCTCTTAGAGCCGGCTCGTTCGCGAACGACCCATCACTACGGTGGTGGGGTGAGGTAAAAATACCGCACTGCACCGCCCTGGTGTGAAAGAACCCTCAGAGAAGATTGTGCTTTCCATCATAACATCATGTGACAAACGAAGACCTGTCACCTACAAGGCAGAAGCCCTTCTAAACATCAGGCAGCATCCACATCTATCCATGGACGCTGATTTAATCATTTAAAATACAATTTTTGTATCAGCCATGACCACCCCCCCCCCCCACTCGCTTTTTCCTGGTGTGACACAGGGACGCAGGTAATGTAGAGATTGGTGCAGTAGCAGGGATCCGGATGGTCTCTACTTCCTCACATGAGAAGCAAGGAGGCAACTTGGCATCAGGGGGCGCTAGCTCGTGTGTTGTAGCTTCACCCCCAATGCATGCGTGTTACCCTATTTCCAGAAACAGCACGGTGTGGTACCGGGGGGTGTCAACGTGTCGAACTTTGTCCAACACTTTGATCCACACAGGGTCACGCCATGATCAGCTAGCTAGCATGTGAGGGTTTGCGATCCTGCAAATTTCAATAGGAACGTGGCTTCACCTTCCCCATGGCAACTGGTTACCTTGTTCCCTGACAGTCCCTTCGCTATGCTGGACTCGTATTGATGGCACAGCTAGAGACCTGGATGGGCAGTCCACAGCAGCAATTACATGGAACAGCCTAAAGCAAGGGTCTGAAACTCAATTTACCTGGGGGGCCGCAGGAGGCAAAGTCAGGATGAGGCTGGGCCGCATGAGGAATTTCACAATAGCGGCGCATCGCCGCCTCTGCCCGCCCCTCTCACTCTTCCTTCACAGAGAGGGGCGGGGAGAGGCGGCGATCCGTGCGGCGATTGACGTCAGGAGGGGCAGAGCTGAAGCTGAAAGCTCTGCCCCATCCAGGAAATGCAGGCGGATTGCACCCAGGCCGATTGGGAGCACTGAAGCGAACTATAAGGAAGCTTTTGCCGGCGAGGGCCACAAAATATTGTATCGAGGGCCGCAAATGGCCCGCGGGCCACGAGTTTGAGACCCCTGAGGAACCGCAAGTACCGCTGATGTAACGCCAATGTCTGCCAATGTGGGCGCCACCACTGGATCCCGAGCTGTGTTGTTTTGTCGGCATTCCCATGTTGAGTTTTAGCACCAGTGTGAACGCAGGTGTATTCTGCACAGCATGCAAAACGAGCGTAATGTCAAGTCTATATGGTAAATGTTAAACGGAACCTGAAGTGAGAGGTATATGGAGGCTGCCATACTAATTTCCTTTTAAGTAATACCAGTTGCCTGGCTGTACTGCTGATCCTCTGCCTCTAATACTATTAGCCATAGCCCCTGAACAAGCATGTACCAGATCAGGTGTTTCTGACATTATTGGTCAGATCTGACAAGATTAGCTGCTTGCTTGTTTCTGGTGTGATTCAGCCACTACTGCAGCCAAATAGATCAGCAGGGCTGCCAGGCAACTTGTATTGTTTAATAGGAAATAAATATGGCAGCCTCCATATACCTCTCAGAGCTTGTTCACATTGCGTTCTGCTCGCGTTAGCGTTGGTCTTTAACTTTTTTTTCCAGATTTCCAGCGCTTAAGTGGGCGTGGCGTTTTTGTTAAAAGCATTTTTCTAAGCGCTTTTCCAGAGCATTTTTTTTTTTAATTCACTCCCTGACGCAAGTCAGGAAGTGAACTCTCTGATGCGGAAAATAATAAATACATGTATTTATTCTTAAAAACGCGAACGCAATTGCTGCACAAAACGGTTTTGTGAGCGTTTTGCGGTTTTCCTATACCTTCCACTGAGGCGGAATCACCTCAAAAAAGATACAGGCAGCGCTTTGCTGAGCGGATCAGAAACAAACCGCTCAGATGTGAACTCTCTCGTAGGGAATCATTGCACAAGCGCTTTAAGGGCGATTTTGAAAATCGTCTGCACTTGGAAAAAGGGCAAAAACGTCCTTAGTGTGGACGAGCCCTCAATCTAGTTGTGCTTTCAGTCCCCAGCATATACTCTTGATGGTTCTGAGTGACCACAACACAACGAGTTCCAGTTATTCCTTGCAGCAATGACAACAGCATGACAGCTTCTATATCCCTCTCGGATCAGAGGAGTTATATGGCTTGTAATGTAGATTAATAAATTGCCTGTTTGACTCGCCATTTCCTAAACATACGCTATATAACACTGAATGTGCCCTTTACCGATTGGAGGCTTGCTAGGACTTAGGGCTTATACACACTGAAATATGGCCACGCACAATCGCAAATGCAATGCAAATTTAAAATCGCATAGGGTTTGATTTTAAAATCACATGCGTTTTTGCGATGAATTTGCGTTTTTTTGTTTGCTTGCGTTTTTTCAATGCATTTCTCTAGTGATTGGCTAAAAGTCCTTCCACAGAAAGTTGCAAGGTTCCCTGGGATTTGACCTTGAAAAAATGCAATCGCAAAGCGTTTTATATGCAATTTTTTCAAACACAACGCTCTAAAAGTGCTGCATTCACTTCCAATCTTTTAAAATTGCATCGTACCACCGTGTACAGTTCATCACCATTTTCATCAGGGGCGTAGCAATAGGGGTTGCGACCACATTGGGGCCCTTGGGCCAGAGGGGCCCTGAAGGGCCCTCCCTCAACTGCAGTATTAGCTCTCTATTGGTCCTGTGCTCATAATAATCACTTCTATAGATGCTTTGAATAGTGGTAATCATTAACAGACTGTGCCCCATCCCCCTCTTGCACCTCTGACATTGTAGTTGCCATTGGCAGGTTTTGGTGCGCCATATCAAGTGTTATGTATAGAGTGCTTGGGGGGCCCTATGTAAAACTTGCATCGGGGCCCACAGCTCCTTAGCTACACCACTGATTTTCATTATTTATAAAAAGGCTTTGTAATAGAAAAAAACACATAAAAACGCAGCTGGTGTGTAGAGGCCCTAAGTTAGGATGAATTAATTCCTAAATTCTGAAAACCTTCCGATATTTAGCCTGGGATTTCTGTTCAGTGTAAAGCAGCCTCCAGGTCACACGTAGCGGCCCAGCGCGGTTCGGCAATAGCGTGACTTCTGTGGAGCGCCATGTCAGAGGAGTCATCGCTCCTCACGCTTCCTGTAGTCATGCATGTCCGCCTCCCAGAATTAATGATTAAATCAGCGGCTCTCAGAAGGTACAGCGCTGTCTATCCGCAGGAGACACTCAGAGGTGAGAAGTGGAACATGAAATTAATTTCTTACCGCCGCGATCATCCATGGCCGGCCATGCAACCTGCCCTCGCAATTTATTAATCAGAGCCTGGATACCTGACGCTGCGCGATGGCAAATCCCCAGCGAACGTCCGCTTCACGGTGGTTGGGTAGTGTGCTGGTGAAGGGCTCTGTCTCTGACACAGGGGACCAGGGTTCAGTAGGGGGTCCTTAGGCAAGACTCACTAACACTGCTACTGAGAGTGCCCCCTAGTGGCTGCAGCTCTGAGTTCCCTAGGAGAAACGTGCAATATAAATGTTATTTGTATTGTTAATTCCCCCAAATCAGGAAACTAGAGGTTGGCGTTTACAGTTTCCTCAGATGTGATCATTCAATCAGATTTGCGGGATCGTACGTAATCGGAGCCCTCCCCCCCCCCCCCCCGCCCCAACAATGGCTCATCCATCCATTGGCCCGCCTCCTGGCCGCTTCCTGTGTCCAGTGTGACAGTGGCACATGTGGTGCTCCTGGTGACAGGTACCAGAGGAGGCGGGATTCACGTCTGTGTATGGGGGGGGGGGGACACATTTAGGCTTGGGGGGACAACAGCCATGGGTCCATTGGGTTGGCGGGAAATCAAACGCCGTTACCCCTGCGCACCCAATCGTGCCCTTGTGACCAAGATTTTCCAGCATGCTCGATCAATCCCTTTGACCGATTCTGGCCGGAAAAAGATCAAAAGATTGATTGGGTGGCCATGTGGCGGCATCTCCTCCGATTCTATAACATCTATCTATCTAAAGGTGGATCGGCCCGCTGAATCATTTAATGTGTGGGCCCCTTTAGAGGACGAGCAAGGCCGTCAATTTCTGCTATTTTCATTTTATAAAAGCTGCAAGTTTTAATGCAGCAGGGGCAGCCACACTATCCCAAGAAATAAAACACATATACTGTATAAGCAGATAATACTTGTTCTAGATACATAACATATGTATTATATTGTCCACATTTTGATTGCAGCGAATCTTATAAAGTAAATAAAGAGAAAACTGTTTCAGGGATTTTCCGTTTGTATTCCCTCCGATTGAAGCCAGTCCTGATGTCACTTCCTACCTTACTCATTTTTTTTCCTTCTAGAAACGGCACTGTCATATCAGGCTTGCTTTGTAAACACATGTGAGCACAGCATGGATCCGATTTCAGCAGCTTACTGAACTACCCTCAGCCAATCAGCAGGAGGGGTGATGAGAAGCTTCCCTCTCCTCAGCAATGTACCAAATAGAGCCAGGCTGACTGAGATAAGATTATTTGCAGCAGAAACATTTATGTTCCAGGCTACATAATAAACCCAGAACAGTGGGTAAATAGAATTTGATTTTAAAGGATACTACAACTGACATGTGACATGTTGAGATAGACATGTGTATGTACAGTGCCTAGCACACAAATACCTATGCTGTGTTCCTTTTTTTCTTTCTGTGCCTGAAAGAGTTAAATATCAGGTATGTAAGTGGCTGACTCAGTCCAGACTCAGACAGGAAGTGACTACAGTGTGACCCTCCCTGATAAGAAATTCAACCTATAAAATACTTTCCTAGCAGAAAATGGCTTCTGAGAGCAAGAAAGAGATAAAAAGAGGAATTTCTTATCAGTGAGGGTCACACTGTAGTCACTTCCTGTCTGAGTCAGGACTGAGTCAGCCACTTACAGACCTGATATTTAACTCTTTCAGAGAGAGAAAGAAAAACAAGGAACACAGCATAGTTATTTGTGTGCTAGGCACTGTACATACACATGTCTATCTCATTATGTCACATTTCAGTTGTGGTATCCTTTAACCTCCCTGGCGGTAAGCCCGTGCTGAGCACGGGCTATGCCGCCGGGAGGCACCGCTCAGGCCCCGCTGGGCCGATTTGCATAATTTTTTTTGCTGCACGCAGCTAGCACTTTGCTAGCTGCGTGCAGTGCCCGATCGCCGCCGCTACCCGCCGATCTGCCGCTATACGTGTCGCCGCAGCCGCCCCCCCCCCCAGACCCCGTGCGCTGCCTGGCCAATCAGTGCCAGGCAGCGCCGTGGCTTGCGTTTTTTCAATGCATTTCTCTAGTGATTGGCTAAAAGTCCTTCCACAGAAAGTTGCAAGGTTCCCTGGGTTTGACCTTGAAAAATGCCGCCGGGAGGCACCGCTCAGGCCCCGCTGGGCCGATTTGCATAATTTTTTTTTGCTGCACGCAGCTAGCACTTTGCTAGCTGCGTGCAGTGCCCGATCGCCGCCGCTACCCGCCGATCCGCCGCTATACGCGTCGCCGCAGCTGCCCCCCCCCCCCAGACCCCGTGCGCTGCCTGGCCAATCAGTGCCAGGCAGCGCCGTGGGGTGGATCGGAGTCCCCTTTGACGTCACGACGTCGATGACGTCATCCCGCCCCGTCGCCATGGCGGGATGACGGGATCTCCTGATCTTCGATCGCCGGCGGGGCTGGGGGGATAAAAAAAAAAATAAAAAAAACCTATTTGCTGCCCCCTGGCGGATTTTGCCAAACCGCCAGGAGGGTTAAAGCTGACATTCCCGCATCATATAAATAATGTTCTGTTAAATGCTTATGAAAAAACAAACAGGAGTGTGATCACATACCGGCAATGGGGAGACGCATGCAAGGAAAGGCTCCGTATGCGGCGGGAACTTTTATTCTGCCGTTACTGGAGTAGCCCTTTAATTCCTCGCCTCGCGCTCTTGATAAACTAACCGTCTCGGCCTCCTCATTCTTTGCAGATTTGTTTCCCCGACGCTGACAGAATTAACTTCCCCCCTCCCGGCTTTGAAAACTCATTTATAGGCGGCGGTGATGGCGGCGTGTCCGCGGCTGTGATTTTTCTCCGGGCCTGGACGCGTGCAATGATTTATGTGTCACCCAGACCCGCTGATTGATATCAGCTACTTCTTCCTTCATTTACTGCTTGCAGGAGGATAAATACAATTTATTGTGAAAATAGGATTGTCATTACCGCATGCGGCACAACGGCAAACCAGCTCTCCCCACTTAGCGGCATGGCGAGACGCTGCACGCCAGACTCTGTGTCTCCCGCCTTTATCTGCCATCGTGGACACAGCGCAGGACGCTCCCTGGAGGCCCTGACTATTGTTCAGTCTCCCGGCAACAAACCTCATTTTTCAGGAAACCTTTGTTTCAGTGTATATGTTGGCGTTCTTTAGTGGGCGCCGCAATATGCGAGCCCCTGGATTATGGGAGTGTAGGTACTCTCACCACCGCACACCTCCTCCCACCCCAAAACCCTCCCACCCCCGCATACCTTCTCCCACCCCCGCACACCTCCTCCCACCCCCGCATACCTCCTTCCCACCCCCACCCACCTCCTCCCACCCCCGCATACCTTCTCCCACCCCTGCACACCTCCCACCACCACACACCCCCCTCTCACCCTCGCACACCTCCTCCCTCCCCCGCATACCTTCTCCCACCCCTGCACACCTCCCACCACCACACACACCCCTTCTACCCCCGCCCACCTCCTTCCACCCCCTCCCACCCCCGCACACCTTCTCCCACCCCTGCACACCTCCCACCACCACACACCTCCCTCTCACCCCCGCACACCTCCTCCCACCCCCGCATACCTTCTCCCACCCCGAACACCTCCTCCCACCCCGCACACCTCCCTCCCACCTCCGCCCACCTTCTCCCACCCCCGCATACCTTCTCCCACACCTGCACACCTCCCACCACCACACACATCCCTCCCACCCCCGCCCACCTCCTCCCACCCCTGCATACCTTCTCCCATCCCGAACACCTCCCACCCCCACCCACCTCCTCCCACCCCCGCACACCTCCTCCCTCCCCCGCATACCTTCTCCCACCCCTGCACACCTCCCACCACCACACACACCCCTCCTACCCCCGCCCACCTCCTCCCACCCCCGCCCACCTCCTCCCACCCCCGCACACCTTCTCCCACCCCTGCACACCTCCCACCACCACACTCCTCCCTCCCACCCCCACCCACCTCCTCCCACCTCCTCCCACCCCCGCACACCTTCTCCCACCCCTACACACCTCCCACCACCACACAACTCCCTCTCACCACCACACACCTCCTCCCACCCCCGCACACCTTCTCCCACCCCTGCACACCTCCCACCACCACACACCTCCCTCTCACCCCCGCACACCTCCTCCCACCCCTGCACACCTTCTCCCACCCCTGCACACCTCCCACTACCCCAAACACCTCCTTCCCACCCCGCCCACCTTCTCCCACCCCTGCACACCTCCCACCCCTGCACACCTCCCTCCCACCCCCGCCCACCTTCTCCCACCACCGCACACCTCCTCCTTTTTCAGGAAACCTTTGTTTCAGTGTATATGTTGATATGCTTTAGTGGGTGCCGCAATATGCAAGCCCCTGGAAGGCGGAGTGTAGTCCTAGCTCCTCCCACCCCTGCACACCTCCTCCCACTCTCACACACCTCCTCCCACACAGCTTCTTCCACCCTTGTACACCTCCTCCCACTACTGCACTCTTCCTCCCACCCCGCACACCTTCTCACATCCCCACAACTTCTTCCACTCCCGCACACCTTCTCCAAACCTTGCACACCTTTTCCCACCCCCGGACACCTCCTGCACCCCTGCTTATCTACTTCCACCCACCTATGCACACCTCCTCCCACCCCCCCACACCTCTTCCAACTCCCTGAACATCTTCTCCCACCCCTGCACACATCCTCCCATTCCCGCATATTTCCTCCCACCCCCGCATACCTCCTACCACCCCTGAACACCTCCTCCCAACCCCACCCACCTCCTCCCACCCCTGAACACCTCAAACCAACCACACCCACCTCCTCCCACCCCTGAACACCTCCTCCTTAGTGGGGAAAATTAGCATGGAGAAGTTTCTGTTTATCACGAATGCTGACACTGAAAATTAACCTTAAATGATCAAAAATGATCACCCTGGATGACATACCCAAAAGTCAAAACCCAGCAGTACATTAACCTTCTCCCCAATCTATGCTCAGTATTGACCTCCCCAACCAACCTATGCTACCCAACCCAACCATACCCATTAATCTATGTCATACCCACTAATCTATCCCGACCATGCCCACATATCTATGCCAACCATGCCCACATATCTATGCCAACCATACCCACATATCTATGCCAACCATACCCACATATCTATGCCAACCATACCCATATATCTATGCCAACCATACCCACATATCTATGCCAACCATACCCACATATCTATGCCAACCATACCCACTAATCTATGCCAACCATACCCACTAATCTATGCCAACCATACCCACATATCTATGCCAGCTATACCCACATATCTATGCCAGCCATACCCACTAATCTATGCCAACCATACCCACTAATCTATGCCAACCATACCCACTAATCTATGCCAACCATACCCACATGTCTATGCCAATCATACCCACATGTCTATGCCAACCATACCCACATGTCTATGCCAACCATACCCACTAATCTATGCCAACCATACCCACTAATCTATGCCAACCATACCCACATATCTATGCCAGCTATACCCACTAATCTATGCCAGCCATACCCACTAATCTATGCCAACCATACCCACTAATCTATGCCAACCATACCCACATGTCTATGCCAATCATACCCACATGTCTATGCCAACCATACCCACATGTCTATGCCAACCATACCTACATGTCTATGCCAACCATACCCACATGTCTATGCCAACCATACCCACATGTCTATGCCAACCATACCCACATATCTATGCCAACCATACCCACTAATCTATGCCAGCTATACCCACTAATCTATGCCAACCATACCCACATATCTATGCCAACCATACCCACTAATCTATGCCAGCTATACCCACTAATCTATGCCAACCATACCCACTAATCTATGCCAACCATACCCACATATCTATGCCAACCATACCCACTAATCTATGCCAACCATACCCACACATCTATGCCAACCATACCCACTAATCTATGCCAACCATACCCACTAATCTATGCCAGCTATACCCACATATCTATGCCAACCATACCCACATATCTATGCCAACCATACCCACATATCTATGCCAGCTATACCCACTAATCTATGCCAGCTATACCCACATATCTATGCCAACCATACCCACAAATCTATGCCAACCATACCCACATATCTATGCCAACCATACCCACATATCTATGCCAACCATACCCACATATCTATGCCAACCATACCCACACATCTATGCCAACCATACGCACTAATCTATGCCAACCATACCCACATGTCTATGCCAACCATACCCACATATCTATGCCAACCATACCCACTAATCTATGCCAACCATACCCAATAATATATGCCAACCATACCCACATATCTATGCCAACCATACCCACATATCTATGCCAACCATACCCACATGTCTATGCCAACCATACCCACATATCTATGCCAACCATACCCACATATCTATTCCAACCATACCCACTAATCTATGCCAACCATACCCACTAATCTATGCCAACCATACCCACACATCTATGCCAACCATACGCACTAATCTATGCCAACCATACCCACATGTCTATGCCAACCATACCCACATATCTATGCCAACCATACCCACTAATCTATGCCAACCATACCCACTAATCTATGCCAACCATACCCACTAATCTATGCCAACCATACCCATTAATCTATGCCAACCATACCCACATATCTATGCCAACCATACCCACTAATCTATGCCAACCATACCCACATATCTATGCCAGCTATACCCACTAATCTATGCCAACCATACCCACTAATCTATGCCAACCATACCCACATATCTATGCCAACCATACCCACTAATCTATGCCAACCATACCCACATATCTATGCCAGCTATACCCACTAATCTATGCCAACCATATACCCACATATCTATGCCAGCTATACCAACTAATCTATGCCAGCTATACCCACATATCTATGCCAGCCATACCCACATATCTATGCCAACCATACCCACTAATCTATGCCAACCATACCCACTAATCTATGCCAACCATACCCACATATCTATGCCAACCATACCCACTAATCTATGCCAACCATACCCACTAATCTATGCCAACCATACCCATATATCTATGCCAACCATACCCACTAATCTATGCCAACCATACCCACTAATCTATGCCAACCATACCCACTAATCTATGCCAACCATACCCACATATCTATGCCAGCTATACCCACTAATCTATGCCAACCATATACCCACATATCTATGCCAGCTATACCAACTAATCTATGCCAACCATGCCCACATATCTATGCCAGCCATACCCACATATCTATGCCAAACATACCCACATATCTATGCCAACCATACCCACTAATCTATGCCAACCATACCCACATATTTATGCCAACCATACCCACATATCTGTGCCAACCATACCCATATATCTATGACAACCATACCCACATGTCTATGCCAATCATACCCACATATCTATGCCAACCATACCCACTAATCTATGCCAACCATACCCACATATCTATGCCAGCTATACCCACTAATCTATGCCAACCATACCCACATATCTATGCCAGCTATACCCACTAATCTATGCCAACCATACCCACATATCTATGCCAGCCATACCCACTAATCTATGCCAACCATACCCACTAATCTATGCCAGCTATACCCACATATCTATGCCAGCTATACCCACTAATCTATGCCAACCATACCCACATATCTATGCCAGCCATACCCACTAATCTATGCCAGCTATACCCACTAATCTATGCCAACCATATACCCACATATCTATGCCAACCATACCCTCTAATCTATGCCAACCATACCCACATATCTATGCCAACCATACCCACTAATCTATGCCAACCATACCCACTAATCTATGCCAACCATACCCACACATCTATGCCAACCATACCCACATATCTATGCCAACCATACCCACATATCTATGCCAACCATACCCACATATCTATGCCAGCTATACCCACATATCTATGCCAACCATACCCACATATCTATGCCAACCATACCCACATATCTATACCAACCATACCCACATATCTATATCTATGCCAACCATACCCACATATCTATGCCAACCATACCCACTAATCTATGCCAACCATACCCACACATCTATGCCAACCATACCCACTAATCTATGCCAACCTTACCCACACATCTATGCCAACCATACCCACATATCTATGCCAGCCATACCCACTAATCTATGCCAGCTATACCCACTAATCTATGCCAACAAAAGCCACATATCTATGCCAACCATACCCACATATCTATGCCAGCCATACCCACATATCTATGCCAGCTATACCCACATATCTATGCCAACCATACCCACTAATCTATGCCAACCATACCCACTAATCTATGCCAACCATACCCACTAATCTATGCCAACCATACCCACTAATCTATGCCAACCATACCCACATATCTATGCCAACCATACCCACATATCTATGCCAACCATACCCACACATCTATGCCAACCATACCCACATATCTATGCCAACCATACCCACATATCTATGCCAACCATACCCACATATCTATGCCAGCTATACCCACATATCTATGCCAACCATACCCACATATCTATGCCAACCATACCCACATATCTATACCAACCATACCCACATATCTATATCTATGCCAACCATACCCACATATCTATGCCAACCATACCCACTAATCTATGCCAACCATACCCACACATCTATGCCAACCATACCCACTAATCTATGCCAACCTTACCCACACATCTATGCCAACCATACCCACATATCTATGCCAGCCATACCCACTAATCTATGCCAGCTATACCCACTAATCTATGCCAACAAAACCCACATATCTATGCCAACCATACCCACATATCTATGCCAGCCATACCCACATATCTATGCCAGCTATACCCACATATCTATGCCAACCATACCCACTAATCTATGCCAACCATACCCACTAATCTATGCCAACCATACCCACTAATCTATGCCAACCATACCCACACATCTATGCCAACCATACCCACATATCTATGCCAACCATACCCACATATCTATGCCAACCATACCCACATATCTATGCCAACCATGCCCACATATCTATGCCAACCTTACCCACTAATCTATGCCAGCTATACCCACATATCTATGCCAACCATACCCACTAATCTATGCCAACCATACCCACTAATCTATGCCAACCATACCCACATATCTATGCCAACCATACCCACATATCTATGCCAGCTATACCCACTAATCTATGCCAGCTATACCCACATATCTATGCCAACCATACCCACACATCTATGCCAACCATACCCACATATCTATGCCAACCATACCCACATATCTATGCCAACCATACCCACACATCTATGCCAGCCATACCCACATATCTATGCCAACCATACCCACTAATCTATGCCAACCATACCCACTAATCTATGCCAACCATGCCCACTAATCTATGCCAACCATACCCACATATCTATGCCAGCTATACCCACTAATCTATGCCAACCATATACCCACATATCTATGCCAACCATACCCTCTAATCTATGCCAACCATACCCACATATCTATGCCAACCATACCCACTAATCTATGCCAACCATACCCACTAATCTATGCCAACCATACCCACACATCTATGCCAACCATACCCACATATCTATGCCAACCATACCCACATATCTATGCCAACCATACCCACATATCTATGCCAGCTATACCCACATATCTATGCCAACCATACCCACATATCTATGCCAACCATACCCACATATCTATACCAACCATACCCACATATCTATATCTATGCCAACCATACCCACATATCTATGCCAACCATACCCACTAATCTATGCCAACCATACCCACACATCTATGCCAACCATACCCACTAATCTATGCCAACCTTACCCACACATCTATGCCAACCATACCCACATATCTATGCCAGCCATACCCACTAATCTATGCCAGCTATACCCACTAATCTATGCCAACAAAAGCCACATATCTATGCCAACCATACCCACATATCTATGCCAGCCATACCCACATATCTATGCCAGCTATACCCACATATCTATGCCAACCATACCCACTAATCTATGCCAACCATACCCACTAATCTATGCCAACCATACCCACTAATCTATGCCAACCATACCCACTAATCTATGCCAACCATACCCACATATCTATGCCAACCATACCCACATATCTATGCCAACCATACCCACACATCTATGCCAACCATACCCACATAACTATGCCAACCATACCCACATATCTATGCCAACCATACCCACATATCTATGCCAGCTATACCCACATATCTATGCCAACCATACCCACATATCTATGCCAACCATACCCACATATCTATACCAACCATACCCACATATCTATATCTATGCCAACCATACCCACATATCTATGCCAACCATACCCACTAATCTATGCCAACCATACCCACACATCTATGCCAACCATACCCACTAATCTATGCCAACCTTACCCACACATCTATGCCAACCATACCCACATATCTATGCCAGCCATACCCACTAATCTATGCCAGCTATACCCACTAATCTATGCCAACAAAACCCACATATCTATGCCAACCATACCCACATATCTATGCCAGCCATACCCACATATCTATGCCAGCTATACCCACATATCTATGCCAACCATACCCACTAATCTATGCCAACCATACCCACTAATCTATGCCAACCATACCCACTAATCTATGCCAACCATACCCACACATCTATGCCAACCATACCCACATATCTATGCCAACCATACCCACATATCTATGCCAACCATACCCACACATCTATGCCAACCATACCCACATAACTATGCCAACCATACCCACATATCTATGCCAACCATGCCCACATATCTATGCCAACCTTACCCACTAATCTATGCCAGCTATACCCACATATCTATGCCAACCATACCCACTAATCTATGCCAACCATACCCACTAATCTATGCCAACCATACCCACTAATCTATGCCAACCATACCCACATATCTATGCCAACCATACCCACATATCTATGCCAGCTATACCCACTAATCTATGCCAGCTATACCCACATATCTATGCCAACCATACCCACATATCTATGCCAACCATACCCACTAATCTATGCCAACCATACCCACATATCTATGCCAACCATACCCACATATCTATGCCAGCTATACCCACTAATCTATGCCAGCTATACCCACTAATCTATGCCAGCTATACCCACATATCTATGCAAACCATACCCACATATCTATGCCAACCATACCCACATATCTATACCAACCATACCCACATATCTATGCCAACCATACCCACATATCTATGCCAACCACATACCCACTAATCTATGCCAACCATACCCACATATCTATACCAACCATACCCACATATCTATATCTATGCCAACCATACCCACATATCTATGCCAACCATACCCACTAATCTATGCCAACCATACCCACACATCTATGCCAACCATACCCACTAATCTATGCCAACCTTACCCACACATCTATGCCAACCATACCCACATATCTATGCCAGCCATACCCACTAATCTATGCCAGCTATACCCACTAATCTATGCCAACAAAACCCACATATCTATGCCAACCATACCCACATATCTATGCCAGCCATACCCACATATCTATGCCAGCTATACCCACATATCTATGCCAACCATACCCACTAATCTATGCCAACCATACCCACTAATCTATGCCAACCATACCCACTAATCTATGCCAACCATACCCACACATCTATGCCAACCATACCCACATATCTATGCCAACCATACCCACATATCTATGCCAACCATACCCACACATCTATGCCAACCATACCCACATAACTATGCCAACCATACCCACATATCTATGCCAACCATGCCCACATATCTATGCCAACCTTACCCACTAATCTATGCCAGCTATACCCACATATCTATGCCAACCATACCCACTAATCTATGCCAACCATACCCACTAATCTATGCCAACCATACCCACATATCTATGCCAACCATACCCACATATCTATGCCAGCTATACCCACTAATCTATGCCAGCTATACCCACATATCTATGCCAACCATACCCACATATCTATGCCAACCATACCCACTAATCTATGCCAACCATACCCACATATCTATGCCAACCATACCCACATATCTATGCCAGCTATACCCACTAATCTATGCCAGCTATACCCACTAATCTATGCCAGCTATACCCACATATCTATGCAAACCATACCCACATATCTATGCCAACCATACCCACATATCTATACCAACCATACCCACATATCTATGCCAACCATACCCACATATCTATGCCAACCACATACCCACTAATCTATGCCAACCATACCCACATATCTATACCAACCATACCCACATATCTATATCTATGCCAACCATACCCACATATCTATGCCAACCATACCCACTAATCTATGCCAACCATACCCACACATCTATGCCAACCATACCCACTAATCTATGCCAACCTTACCCACACATCTATGCCAACCATACCCACATATCTATGCCAGCTATACCCACATATCTATGCCAACCATACCCACACATCTATGCCAGCTATACCCACATATCTATGCCAACCATACCCACTAATCTATGCCAACCATACCCACTAATCTATGCCAACCATACCCACTAATCTATGCCAACCATACCCATATATCTATGCCAACCATACCCACTAATCTATGCCAACCATACCCACATATCTATGCCAACCATACCCACATATCTATGCCAACCATACCCACTAATCTATACCAACCATACCCACTAATCTATGCCAACCATACCCACATGTCTATACCAACCATACCCACATATCTATGCCAACCATACCCACTAATCTATGCCAACCATACCCACATATCTATGCCAACCATGCCCACATATCTATGCCAACCATACCCACTAATCTATACCAACCATACCCACTAATCTATGCCAACCATACCCACATGTCTATACCAACCATACCCACATATCTATGCCAACCATGCCCACATATCTATGCCAACCATACCCACATATCTATGCCAACCATACCCACATAACTATGCCAACCATACCCACATAACTATGCCAACCATGCCCACATATCTATGCCAACCATGCCCACATATCTATGCCAGCTATACCCACATATCTATGCCAACCATACCCACATATCTATGCCAACCATACCCACTAATCTATGCCAGCTATACCCACATATCTATGCCAACCATACCCACATATCTATGCCACTATTGCACAACAACAAAAATTGTATGTCTATGCAAATATATAACGTGTATTTGTTCCACAGTGACTTGCACTATAAATTATGTTTTTCTTATTTCACTGTAACTTACAGTAGGCATTCAAATCTGACAGGTTTTGGACTAGTCCGTCTCCTCATGTCAGATTCTCAGGGTTCTCTTTATGTTCAAAAGCACTAAGAGAATGGCAGTTGCTCAGTCAAACTGCCAATATAGCGTGCAAGCACGTAAGGACGCCAGCTGGCAAATGTATATAGATCCTTTCCATTAGAGAATCAGAATCAATTTTATTTCGCCAAGTATAAGTTTGCACCTACAAGGAATTTGTCTTGGGAGTTGCTTAACAAACACAAACAAAAACAATACAAGGACAGACAGTGTTAATATTACAAGTTAAGGACATTATAAGTATAGTGGCAGTAAGCAATGTGAGAATTGTTCATTTACAGTTCTGTGCTGATTACTATCAAGTCCTAGCCGGTCTAACGTGGTTCAGCATTAAGTATGGCTACCGCTTGAGGAAACAGAGTAGAGATAAAGAAAACCCCTTGTGAGGAGATGGACTACTCCAAAACTTTTCAGCTTGACACTCTCCAAAAGAGGGACAGTTGGGAGCTATGGTGTTGAAGGAGGCAGTAGCATGATCCATAGGTGTGTGTCTGTTGCTTGGAAGTCATCCTGCCACTGCTTAGAATCCAAGGGGGCGTGTCACAGACTGCAGTATGCGAGAAGGGTGCAGCCTATGTCACTCACAGTCAGCCGCACAGGAAGTGGGCAGTGTCGGAGCTCTCAATCCTTAAAATAAATATATCTCATATCAGTCGATCAGGGATCTTTTAAAGGAAAAAAAAAAGCTACACAAGTGGTGTAAGAAAACATTTGTACTAATGGGGTATTTTTTTTCCCAATTTCCCTCCCTCAAGTATATATTCCATTGAATAGCAGGACAGCCAAGCAACTGGTATTGTTCAACAGGAAATAAATATGGCAGCCTGCTTATCCCTCTCACTTCAAGTTCCTTTATAAGTGATCTTGAAAACTAGAAAAGGTGTGTAAAAATAAATCACAGTAACCGATTTAACTTCACTGAACATTATTTTCTTAAAACGATTTAAACGTATGCTACGGACATCAGACAGAAATCCTGACCGCGCAGGTGGGGGGAGGTCAGGCCTCTATATGTGGGGGATTATGCCATTTCTCCACCGCAGCTTCCAGCTGACAATATTATCATAAATCCCCACCGACTGGGGAAATGGATTTGCCTAAATATGCTTCTTCTGAGATCCTGAAAATAAAATCAATCAATTTCAATCTGTTTTTACCTGAAGGCGAAGTTCAGTGGAGCTCATAAAAGTGGATACAATATTTATGTGTTCATCAGAAGGCTGGAGGACACCGTATGAAATAACTGCCTCTCACTGCTGATGGAAATGCGCTGAATGCTGGGGGTCTATTCAATACCGCCGCACATTGACGCCTTCACATAAAGCAGCACTCCGCCCACAGCAGCACACCGACGCCTTCACATAAAGCAGCACTCCGCCCACCATGTCACACCGACGCCTTCACATAAAGCAGCACTCCGTCCACCATGTCACACCGACGCCTTCACATAAAGCAGCACTCCGCCCACCATGTCACACCGACGCCTTCACATAAAGCAGCACTCCGCCCACAGCAGCACACCGACGCCTTCACATAAAGGAGCACTCCGCCCACCATGTCACACCGACGCCATCATATAAAGCAGCACTCCGCCCACAGCAGCACACCGACGCCTTCACATAAAGCAGCACTCCGCCCACAGCAGCACACCGACGCCTTCACATAAAGCAGCACTCCGCCCACCATGTCACACCGACGCCTTCACATAAAGCAGCACTCCGCCCACAGCAGCACACCGACGCCTTCACATAAAGGAGCACTCCGCCCACCATGTCACACCGACGCCATCATATAAAGCAGCACTCCGCCCACAGCAGCACACCGACGCCTTCACATAAAGCAGCACTCCGCCCAAAATGTCACACCAACGCCTTCACATAAAGCAGCACTCCGCCCACCATGTCACACCGACGGCAACGCCTTCACATAAAGCAGCACTCCGCCCACCATGTCACACCGACGCCTTCACATAAAGCAGCACTCCGCCCACCATGTAACACCGACGCCTTCACATAAAGCAGCACTCCGCCCACCATGTCACACCGACGCCTTCACATAAAGCAGCACTCCGCCCACCATGTCACACCGACACCTTCACATAAAGCAGCACTCCACCCACAGCAGCACACCGAGGCCATCATATAAAGCAGCACTCCGCCCACAGCAGCACACCGACGCCTTCACATAAAGCAGCACTCCGCCCACCATGTCACCCCGACGCC
>NC_090646.1:668303346-668388346 GCF_040937935.1 Hyperolius riggenbachi
ATATACAATCAACAGACAACATACGCACTATTACTTACTGTATATACAATCAACAGACAACATACGCACTATTACTTACTGTATATACTTTACAATCAACAGACAACATACACACTATTGCTTATACACAATCAGTGATAGCAATGGCGTTTCACGGAGAGTTTTATCTTATTCAACTACATTTTTTCTTTTAGTTAAAACTATGTAAACCACAACATAGCTGATATCAGATAAGAGCACCGGTTCTGCTACTCACGGCCAACTTTGAGGACGGTCTGATGCCAGAGCTGCCAGGAGGATCCCTCGAAGCAGGAGTAGAATCCGCTGTGCGATAAATCCACGTTATGTAAAAGCAGCGCTGATCCGTTCAGCTGGGAATTATCGATGTCTGTCCCGTTTACAGTCCACGTTACGGAGATGTCTGGGTCCATCGAGCCACACTTGATAACCACGTCAGAGCCAATCTTCTCATACTGGATGTGGGGATCTGCCAGGAGGAAAGAATGGTTTCAAGTCACTGAATGAATTGTGCAGATACAGTTCAGTCATCAACCAATCGTGTGTGGCACCCATACGACAAAACCCCAAAGCCAAGTTGAGAGGATTGGATGGACTCCGCAACTAACAAACGTACCATGAAGACACAACGGCCCTCATTTATCACAGATGGCTCTGGTACGGCCTAGAAAGAGCTTGTAGGGATAGTAAAGGGTCCGTACATTAGATAATGGCCACCAGATCAACCTTCAGGTAGATCCCTCACTGATGGAATCTGATCAGAGAGGGGTCTATTGCCTGGCCACTAGAGATGGTCCGAACAGTTCACCGGCAGACATTCATTCTCTGCTGGCTGCTGACTGTTAGTGAGAGCAGGGACAGACTTGCTGCAGATAGGTAGGGAAAGCATTAGCTAGGCCTGTGTTCTTGTACCTCACTTGCTGTGAAAGCACCCCAAACAGCCCTATTGAGGGCTAGCACATCGGTCTCCTGTTTTTTTTGTGTGTGTGACACTCCACAGCCCACTGATACCCAGAGCTGTGCACACTACTGCTGTTGCCTCATTAAGTAGCGGACACCGTGCCACTCCTCCCGTGCATTATTATGTCACTGTATTCTGATAGCACTATTGTATCTCTCTGTGTGTGACACTCCACAGCCCACTGACACCCAGAGCTGTGTGCACTACTGCTGTTGCCACTCCAGTGCATTATCTGTAGGAAAGTAATGTGATTCCTGCCCTTTAGCGATTAAAACCTGACATTGGCTTCAATTCACTAAGCTTATCTCCTGTCTTTAATAACTCTTCTAGAGTTGTTACCATGGTGATAAGGCATGTAGTATTCAGGAAACATTTTACCTCAGGCAAACCTAAAGTTAACTCTTCTGTCTTTAAGTTAACTCTTTAATCCTTAAAATAACTCCAGAGTCCACAGGCTGTTTATTAACTGCATGTGAAAATAACTACAGAGGAGGTAAATTAACTACAGAGGAGGTAACTTAGGAATGGAGAGATAAGATAACTCTCTCTTATGTGGAGGTAAGTTTTCTCTTGCCTTATTATCTCCAGCGTGATCTTAGTGAATTGAGGCCTTTGTGTCAACTTTAATTTTTAGTGGGATTTTGACATGGATACTCCTCTGGCATGCCACAGTCCAGGTGTTAGACGCCTTGAAACAACTTTTTCATCACTTTTGTGGCCAGAAACAGTCTTTGTAGGTTTTAAAATTTGCCTGGTCATTGAAGTCAATGGTGGTTTGCATGTTTGCAAACATTTGCGTAAGCTGAAAATTCTATGTTCGCCACATCTCTACTGGCCACACACTGAGCAGCCATTTCCAATAGATTTCCGCATAAAATGTATTTGAAATCATACTAATGCTACCTTCGTGCCTCCCCCCCCCCCCTAATGCTTCTAAACCCCCCCTCCCCCCCCCCAGGCCCATGGTGAGTGTAGTATGCTCACATGACTCCTTGCCTTCTCTGTTGTCCTGCGTGTTTTTGAGTTTTTGAATTTAATTGTCACTGCAAGTGCCTGTACCACGTGTCTGTGATGACATCACTACCTGAGCTGGTGTCACATAGTCCAGATGTTTTCAGTGTCAATTCAATGAAATATGGAGGAGTCACCTGACGTGCGAGCATACTACACTAACCACTGGCGGGGGGGAAGGGGGGTATGCATACACTTGTGGCTAGGTCCATCATTTGTAGTGACATGGAACCACCACCACACACCTGATCAAGCACTTTTGGCAACATTTTCTAGCATGTCGTTTTGATTGATTTGGCCAGAAATTGATTGAAACGATTGATCGGGTGGCCATATTGCTGCATTCGATCACTATAAGGTATCAATGCCAAAAATCTAATAATAATGTATTGACACGCTTACAGCCCAGGGCTCCCATCATTCTCAGCCCCCTTTTTAAAGAGGAGCTGTCAGCCATACTATCTCAGAAAAAAAAACCATGTATAAGTAGATGAATACTTGCTGTGCTTATATAACATATGTATTGTACTGTCCACGTTTTGATTTTAATGATTTCTCTATAGTAATGAAAGAGAAAATCCTTCCATTTTGTCTGTGTCTATCTTGAAGCCAATCTTGATGTCGTTTCCTCCCTTACTCTGTGTATCATTGCCCGCCCTCCTCCCAGTCTTCAGACACTCCCAGCCAGCTCTGCAGTATGTAGTACATTGAAAAATATTGGCCAATCAGAGAGAAACAGAGGTGTGGGAGGGGAAAACAGGAGGGAAAGAGGCTTCAGCCAATCAGACTGCATTAGTTAAGTCTGAGGGGAAAGTAAAGAAGAAAAAAAGAAAACCCAGCATGCCCTGCAACTTCCTTTGTGCGGCAGATGTACCAAATAAGAGCTAAGGAAACTGGGGAATGATGTTTTATGGAGAAGAAAAATAAGAGTGATTTTTAACTTTTGGATTGCCTGGTTAGCATCCGTATTACTTGTTTACCAGATAAAAATAAAGAACTGCTTTTTTATTTTATGCCCGACATTTTACTTTTAGAAAATAAATCTGCGTGTCACCCCGGCTTTCATAACTCCGACCCCGCGGGTAGCGCCCGTGAGTGGAGGCGATACTGAGATATGCAGAACCGCAGCCAACAGGACCTATTGTACACGGCCTCGAAATAATCAAAAACTCCCACGGAAAAGTATAATTTTCCCTTCTTAAAATAGGAATGATTTGCATATCCCGCCCACCCTCACAGGTGAGACTGCTAAATCATTTCCAATGTAAGAGGCTGGTATTCCAGTGTGTAAGAATAATTCCAGCTAATCTTAGAGAACACATGAACGGTACAACCTCCTGTACCATGGATTGGCTCAGGCACTACCGATTGACGACCAACGATCCATTGACCTGCTCAGGAATCAGATTTTCTTTGTTGTTTGTCCAGGCTCTGTTTGCACATGTTTTATTATGATTTTAAAGCGGACAGCCTTCTGCTTTTTCGCAGGCAGTACACTTATCTCTTTGCGTGCAATTTGTTTTTTCCGTGATCACTTTTGCATTTTCCGCGTGGGAAAGGTACAGGGTCAGGCCGGATGAGAGAGAGGGCCTATACAGCAAGCTGTGCAGCCAGATCTCTGGATATGGTGAATGCCTACTAATAATATACTATTGCATAACATTTCAGCCCGGCCACACGATGTGGGTATTTTTACTGCATCACACTGCAAGGCAATGAGAGCCTTTGGGGACTGTCATACTGAGGCTGTCATGGGCGGTTCTAGACTCTTTACAAACTTGTGACAAACTGAATGGAGCGGAGATCAGGGGACCCAGGTAAGGGGGGGTGGGTCCGACCCCCCCTCCCTGCCGTTGTGCTCAATACCCCCTTCCTGCCCGCTACCCCTTCCAGCTCGGCGGCCCCAAACCCACAACCAGGGCCCGGACTTGCCGCCTGAGGAACTAGTTTCACCCGGCCTCATGGGCGAACCGGCCCTGAGGAAGCGCAATGCGACGGAAGTGACGTTTTTCCGCGCCCCTGATGCAAGGGGCATTGAGGTGCGGTTCTACGTCAACCTGCGGTGGACCAGAAGTCATGTAAAGGTGGCCACATACGGCACAATAAAATGATCCGGTTTTAAGCAATTGGATAAAAACGATCGGATTTTCCAAAAGAATCAAAGTTTTGTTTTTTAATTTGTGCAAGAAATCTGATTGGGTTTCCTGTTTTTATTCGATAAAAGTCTATCGAGAGTGCTGGATTTTTCTGATAAATTTTTATGAAAATTGAATGGTGTGTGGTAGGTTGTCAATGTCCTTATATATACTTCCATGCAATTTTCTCAGAGTTTTCAATCATTTTTTTCATAATTGGGTAAAAATTGAACACACGGTTGTCGTACATTGGTCAGATTTTTTTAAATGTAAAGGTGGCCGCACACCATACAATTTTTAAAATATCTGTTCAGTTTAAGAATTGCAATCAGTTTTTCTGACTGATTGTAACAGTTCAAAAATATGACCAATGTACCACACACCTATGTTACATTTTTTTTCCCAGTTATGATCAAAATGATTGGAAACTCTGAGAAATTTGCTTGGGTGTGTATATCAATTATTATTATTTATTATTATTATTATTTAGTATTTATATAGCGCCGACATATTACGCAGCACTGTACAGTGTATATATATATATCTTGTCACTAACTGTCCCTCAAAGGAGCTCACAATCTAATCCCTACCATTGCCATATATCTATATTATGTAGTGTAAGTACTGTAGTCTAGGGCCAATTTTAGGGGGAGCCAATTAACTTATCCGTATGTTTTTGGAATGTAGGAGGAAACCGGAGTGCCCGGAGGAAACCCATGCAGACACGGAGAGAACATACAAACTCTTTGCAGATAGTGCCCTGGCTGGGATTCGAACCAAGGACCCAGCGCTGCAAGGCGAGAGAGCTAACCACTACGCCACCGTGCTGCCCACCTACGCCACCGTGCTGCCCATCAATACACTGACAATCTAACACACACACCATACAATTTTTAGAAAATTTGAAGAAACATTTCCAACATTCCGGATCGATAAAAATCGAAAAAACAGGAAATCCGACCGGATTTTTCAGTCGAATTAAGAAAATAGTTTTCAATTTTTTTCAGGAGATCCGATCATATTTATTGAATTGCTGTAAAATCGGATCATTTTATTGTATCGTGTGTGGCCACCTTTACAATAAGTCAGAAAATTGATTGCAATTCTTGAATTGAAAAGATATTTAATAAATTGTATGGTGTGTGGCCACCTCAAGTCTACGGCGCCGCGTATATTATAAAATGTCAGCCACAAGAATTCACACTGCGCATGTGTGGAAGTGGATTTTAGCAGTACGCTTCCGTGCACGTGATCACTTCGGCCGCAGGAAGTAAGCGTCACTCAATGCTTGCAGAGAAGGAGATATAATCGGGAGCCCCCAATAGTGTATTATTGATAATACAATTGTCACAGGATGTAAATAAGTCTGGGTTGCTGGATGTAGGCAACCACTCTCTTCGCCTATGGGGAAAATAAACCTGTCCTCACTCAGGTTAAAAGAGTTGCTCTCTGTAGAAAAGAAAGGGTGTTCTCACACCCATCCACCAGATGGATAATAATGTACAGGAGAAGTACAGAGGCGACAGCAGAGTAAAAAAGCCACTTTATAAAAACGTGGTTGGCAAGGGTGGACTTGCCGACCCAACAATTGACACAACCAATTTTGTATAATACAATCAAATTTAATTGGTACTCCAAAAACAACAGTATACAACGCGTTTCACGGGTCCAAAGCCCGCTTCCTCAGGCAAAAGTACAAGCAGGAGTAACAGTAGAGTTGTGCGTGCTAGTGTAACTCAGAGGCACAGAGGCATTACACTAGCACGCACAACTCTACTGTTACTCCTGCTTGTACTTTTGCCTGAGGAAGCGGGCTTTGGACCTGTGAAACGCGTTGTATACTGTTGTTTTTGGAGTACCAATTAAATTTGCTGGTATCATACAAAATTGGTTGTGTCAATTGTTGGGTTGGCAAGTCCACCCTTGCCAACCATGTTTTTATTTGGTTTTAAAATTGTGGCTTTTTTTACTCTGCTGGCGCCTCTGTACTTCTGTCACTCAATGCTTGGCCGGCTGGCAGATGGGGATTATCGCATGCTAACGCGGTAATCACCGATTGCCCCGAAGGCATGTTTTTGGCGGTACGGTGCACTACCGCTACCGCCAATCCTCAGTCTGAGACCGGCTTCAGCCATGATGTCTTACATTAGTGACAGGAAATCAATGTCATCAGTGGGGACACTGACAGGTGCTAACCACCCAGGGACAACCCATTGCTTTCTACACTATCTACAGTTAAAATAATCATATTTATGCAGTGTGTAAGAGACGGGGAATATCCGACGGTGATTTGCAGGGAGTCACAAGATGAACATTGCTGGAGACCGTTATCTGCTCTTTTATAAACATTCTGTTCTTTTTTTGTTTTTTTCTTTCTTTTAATTTACTTGTTCCATTTTAGATTATAACAATGCTGAGATTTCCAAAACTCAGTCCGTCGACGGCAGCCGTGGTCAGCACTACCCTAAATTCTCTGGCAATTAAAAGTTGAACGCCGCCTGGGGAAAAATAAGCATTTCTTTTTTTTTTTTTTATGCAAAACACGGAAGATCCATTTACACTTTAGAGTTCTGTAAAGCGTTTTACACAGCGACGCAACAGCGCGGGACGGACAGGGAACCCGCGCCTCTCTGTGGCATCTGTAGGCAATAAAAACATCAGACAGGTTCACAGACATCATCCAGCGACAGGACGTACAATGGGGAAAACGCTGCTATCGTTTACCTAATGTGACCTAATTGTTCTGGCAAGCTACCAGCGTGCACAGATGCCAATGCAGCAAAGGATTCTGGGAGCTGAGGCTAGACTGATTGCCTTCAATTGGGACCACGGCCAACGGCGCCTTTATTTTGTTTCAAAACGACCGAATTAATGCTTGGGGAAACAAAAACATTCTCGCTACTAAATTCCAATTGTCGTAGCGCCAAATGGAAATCCACAAGCCCTTCTGCCATCCATTCTATGGTCTGATATTACTCAGGAAAGGGATGCAGTCTGTGTCACCTAATAGCGGACAATCTTAAATAATGTATCGCTGAAGGCAGGGCTGTGGAGTTGGAGTCAGAGTTGAGGAGTCAGAGCAATTTTACCTGGAGTTGGAGTTGGTGGTTTCAATAATGATTTTTGTACAGACTTCACAGCCCTAACTGAAGGTGCCCATTCATTACTCGATTTTCCTGTTCAGTTGACAGTACGATTCAATAATTTATTTTTTCCTCTGAACTCATGGCCTCATGCTTCACAGTCATGGTCAGTACCTCTGAACCTTCTCATCTGACACGGTGGAGAAACTGTAGTGTTCCATTCTGCTCGATCGATCGGAAATGGTATCTGCCTGAATCAACAAATTTACTCGATAAAGCAGGATGGTAAATATCAGGCAATCCTAAAGGTATCGGCTACTGTTCACACGATTTTGATCGACATAGAATCGATTGTTGGTTTCGGAGCATGAAGGCACCACATGCTTCAGATCTATTAGTGAAGGACAATAACCAGGATCTCGCTTGCAGTGTTTGTGCCAATGGTTGATTAACCCTCTGGGCAATACAATAAGACCGCCCAGGAGGGGGCGCAGCATTTTTTTTTAAATTTTTTAGTTTTTAAATCATCTACATGATAGCCGCTGCTCAGCGGCATCCCCCACCCACTCTGATTGCTTCGGCGATCAGAGTAAGTAGGAAATCCCGTTCAGAACGAGATTTCCTGCTGGGCTTCCCCGGTCGCCATGGCGACCGGGCGGGATGACGTCACCGACGTCATGGACGTCGTGACGTCAGAGGGAGTCCCGATCCACACCTCAGCGCTGCCTGGCACTGATTGGCCAGGCTGCGCAAGGGGTCGGGGGGGGGGCTGCGCGGCACGGCGGCGAGCGGCGGCGATCGGAAGTTACACGCAGCTAGCAAAGTGCTAGCTGCGTGTAACAAAAAAAAAATTATGCAAATCGGCCCACCAGGGCCTGAGAACTCCTCCTGCGCGACATACCCCGAGCTCAGCTCGGGATTATCGCTCAGGAGGTTAACAATGGATTGAACACACTGTTTTCAATTGCCCAATAAAGTCGATTGCTTAATCGCTTAATGAAAAAAAATCGAGAAATGTACAGGCACCTTTACATCCTCCATTGTTTGACTGACTAATAGTACTTTAGCACATGAGCCTATTGCTGTTTGGACTATAGGTGGTCATACACTACAATGAACACCAGATCCCGTCAATGATCAATATCTGCCAGGGGCGTAACTAGAAATCACTGGGCCCCCCTGCACAGTGAATGGGGACTTTCTACAAATCTTTTGTCTACAAAACTTTGTATGATTCGATATTAGTGGCTGAGCAGATGCAGTCATTAGAACAATTGTGCAGAAAGCTTTTTCTCTCCTTGCCCTTAGTGGTCAGTCTCTCAGGACGGGGCCCCCTGTGGCTTCTGGGCCCCCTGCGGCTGCATCCCTTGCAGGGTCTATTGTTACACCCCTGATATCTGCCTGATTACAGGGGAGTAGCCATTGTTTAACCACCCAGCACAACTCAATTCCAGCACAAATCTGTTCAAAAATCAATAACGCCAATCGATGTGCACAGATCGAAGCAGCACAAAGCTATGCAGCTGTCTGTCTGTATACATACATTACACAATACATACATAGACATATGACTATCGCAGGGATTAGATTGTGAGCTCCTCTGAGGGACAGTTAGTGACAAGATGATATACTCTGTACAGCGCTGCTGAAGAAGTCAGCGCTATATAAATAATAATAATACCAATAATAAGTACTCTGTAAAGTGCTGTTGAAGATACCTGCGCTATATAAATACTAAATGATATTAATATTTACTTCACAAGTCAGTAATTTACCTCACCAGTCGATAAATATCAGTTTTCTATGAGGTAACAATTTCACACTACAAGAGCTTTTCTTGCTAATGTTATCCTATGTGAGTGTTCTCACTGGAACAATGTGATTTTGTAAAAATCTGCCATAGCATTGCATTAGCAAGAGGTTTTCAACATCACCAGCGCTTAAAAAGCTCTTTGCAGTGTGAACCAGCCCTAAGTGAATTGACATTTCACAAAATGTTTGGTAAAATCCTCTGTTTTCTGTTTTACCTCGTGCGCTAATGCTTAGTGAATTGAAGTAACAGTAGAGTATTAGCCAATAAATGTCTTGATCTCTGTGAATTGAAGCGTTAGCGCCCGTTTGCTGACCTCCTCCGCCTCGCTGTTTGTCAGCGATTAGGCTGGACCCCCCCACCCCCAGAGGACACATGTATCCTCAGCCCAGGACTTCACGCTGCTAGGCCTGAGGAAGCGCTCTGGTTACAGGGAATTAGCAGGCCTTTCATGTGGTCTCACAGTGAAGTTCTTGTGGCAAGTTTCTTCCTGTGACCTCTGACCCGGACGGGGTGACCCCTAACACAGGCTAATCTGTTTTCACTGCTAAACTCTGTGAGTGACGGTCCCTGAGGACAGAATAAAGCCAGTGCGGTCCCCGGGGGACACCCCAGTCATGTGCTGGGAGGAACCGCAGGGAAGACAGCTGAATAATCGCAAAGAGTTACAAAGCCAACAAAAATGCAGCCGGGCCTCTGAGCGAGCCAACAGAAAGCGCTATCAGCGCTGGAACCCACTACAGTGTTTTTTTTTTAGTGTTTTTGTACCGCTGTCAATCGCTGGCGATTCCAAAAAACAATATGCCAATGTTTCTAAATGGTGGGGAACCCACTAGTGCGATTGCGATTAGGCACAGGGATGTCAAACCGGTCCTACGAGGGCCGAGCAGTGGTGCTGCAAAATTTTGCATAAGCAAAATTTCGCATCGACATTTGCCGTTTTTCATCGTAATCGTAATGCAAAATTTACGGGAGAATGCGTAATAAATTACGTGTGAACCGTAATTGTGTATTGAAACTTACTAATTACGCAAAATTACGGTTCATTAGGAAATTAGTCATTTAGTAGGTTTTGGCGTATACAAATTTCCACATGCGGACAGGTTATTGTATAGAGGTGCATGCGCAGTTTAATGCGTATGTTTATACGCATTATAAGCATGATTCAATGCGTTAATGTATAGTATGCGTATTGGCAAGTTTGACGCGGATATTGACGAGTAAGCAACGCGTAATTACGTTACGCAATTTCGTTTACATGCGAAGTATTGTAGCCGTAATTACGAAATACCCGTAAATGCGTAAAATACTACGCAAAGTTTTATTGCGAAGTTTTTCTATGCGAAAAACTTTGCGAAATTTGCGAAACAAAGTTTTTGGCCATTACGACCACCAATGGGGCCGAGGTCCTCACACATTTTTGACACAGCTCAAATGAATTGATGGGTGTGAATCAGGAAAGATGTGGTCCATCAGGCAGAACACATTCCTATCTTTCTCAGTCCACCCTAAACACTGGCATGGATCTGGCCCTCCAGGCCTGGAGTTCCACACCTGTGGATTAGGATTAATTGCCATCAGCACAGGCAGCATTTTGGGCAGGTTTGCGCTCAACGCTGTCTATAGAAGCACTGCAAAATCGCTTTGAAGAGCATATGCGTGCATTCAGTAGAACAATGTTGTTCAATCAACAAGCGTACACACGTGGCTGACTGCACGATATCTGCCCAACAGTTGTCTGAGGGAGTTGATCCAGCAGACGGATTGGGCAGAATGTACGATGTCGGTCGCTCGCCGTTGGCGTTTGGCTACATTATTGCACGCGACTGTCGTCCAACACTGCAATATCTGTTTCTTGTTGGATGTTTCTAGCGACTTTCGTTTGGAGTGTGTTTGAGGTTTTAGTAAACCAACCAACCAACCAATCAGCAGCTCACTTTATAATTCATTCGGCTGTCGCTATTTCCACGCCGGACACAAGACTGATAAGAGTCCGCGTCGCGCTTCATATGAATATGCATATTAATGGCACAATAATTAATAATCTTAATGTTCCCCGAATTTCTCATTTTCGGTTAATTATGAAACGTCTCGCGGCCGTGCCGGCTCGTACATCACCGCGTTCTCTCTCGCTCTTCAGCGCATGCAAAGCCAGATCTATAAACGTGTTTTATTGTGGCAAGACGTTTACTAACAGCCGCCGGTAGGCGTTCGACGGGATAGTGATTTTTCTTTTCACTTTCAAAGGAAACTTCTATTGGCGCTGACAGCGTCGGACGAGAGCGGCGGCCTTCTTAAAGCAATAAATCCCCCACTAATGAGTCCATCCATAGCTTCCGCCTGGCGGGTCTCGGCCTTCCTTAATTTAATTTAATTTGGAGAAGTCGTCTGCAAAAAAAAAAGCATCATCAACCATCTGTCTATCTAGGAGGGGCGCAGAGACAGGTGCACTTGTAATGGTGCATGGAAGCAGAGGATATGCTGGGAAGGCCAGTAACACAAAGCTAGGTAAGACAAAATCCTTTAGAAAAATATCTAGCAATATCAGTGTTATGATATACTGTAGCCTATATTATAGATACTAAAGGTAGCAGAGATCATCAGCACACACTCCAGCTAGTTTACTATCAGAATAGGTACAAAGTAACAGCTTATACTGTACATACTGGAGGTAGCAGAGATCAGCACACACTGCAGCTAGTTTACTATCAGTAAAGGTACAAAGTAACAGCTTATACTGTACATACTGGAGGTAGCAGAGATCAGCACACACTGCAGCTAGTTTACTATCAGTAAAGGTACAAAGTAACAGCTTATACTGTAGATACTGGAGGTAGCAGGGATTAGCATACACTGCAGCTAGTTTACCATCAGTACAGGCACAGAGTAACAGCTTATACTGTACATACTGGGGGTAGCAGAGACCAGCACACACTGCAGCTAGTTTACTATCTGTACAGACACAGAGTAACAGCTTATATACTGTGCATACTGGAGGTAGCAGAGATCAGCACACAGTGCAGCTAGTTTACTATCAGTATAGGTACAAAGTAACAGCATATACTGTACATACTGGAGGTAGCAGGGATCAGCATACACTGCAGCTAGTTTACTATCAGTACAGGCACAGACTAACAGCGTATACTGTACATACTGGAGGTAGCAGAGATCAGTAAACACTGCAGCTAGTTTACTATCAGTACAGGTACAGAGTAACAGATTTTTACCCTTTTACCCTTTCAGTATAGGTAGCCAGCTTGCCTTCACACCGCAGCAGCCATCAATGTCACTCATTTCTCAGCTCATCTGCAGTGCAGAAGCTTCCTATTTACCTCGGTCTCCAATGCTGCCCAAGTCCATAGCTGCCGGCTACAATGCAAACGTGCACAGAGAGCAAGATGGCCCCTGCACAAGCTGCTGGCAGCAGAGTACCATGGCCAGGCGCTCGCTTGATCTCCGTGGATTGCAGTATTTGCAAGTTTGCAAATGCTGCAAAAGTTCAGCCTGCTGCTTTGGTGCCCTTGCTCCTGTGGTGCCCTAGGCCATGGTCTAGGTGGCCTAGGCCTAAATCCGGCCCTGAGTACAGGTACAGAGTAACAGCTTATACAGTACATACAGGAGGTAGCAGAGATCAGCACACACTGCAGCTAGTTTACTATCAGTACAGGTACAGAGTAACAGATTATATTGTACATACAGGAGGTAGCAGAGATCAGCACACACTGCAGCTAGTTTACTATCAGTACAGGTACAGGGTAACAGCTTATACGGTACATACTGGAGGTAGCAGAGATCAGCACACACTGCAGCTAGTTTACTATCAGTACAGGCACAGAGTAACAGCTTATACTGCACATACTGGAGGTAGCAGAGATCAGTACACACTGCAGCTAGTTTACTATCAGTACAGGTACAGAGTAACAGCTTATACTGTACATAGTGGAGGCAGCAGAGATCAGCACACACTGCAGCTAGTTTACTATCAGTACAGGTACAGAGTAACAGCTTATACCACGTGACTGGATCCTGGGTGCCTCAGATATGACTGGATCCCGGGATCCTGGGTAGATCGTGTTGCAGAATGACCATTGTTGGCCTCACAAAGGTCTCAGTTTAGAGAAGTTTTTCCTTTCCTGTGAGCTCCAGCAGCCTGGTCACATGATAACATCTGGCTATGATCACGTGACCAGCATCTCCATTATTCATCTCGGGGCCATGTGGTGCACATACCACGCTAATAGGGTTAATGAATTATGTAAATGGATTAGTAATGATTAAATAGCGCTGTCAGTAGTATAATAAGCTCAGCATTGTGTATCTGCAGACGATGACCAGGACTGTTTGGAGGCATTTTATCATCCCAGGCAAAAGAATTCCTGTGTCACAACCGCCCCTTCTACCCCCTCCCCCCCCCCAAGAAAACACACACGCACACGCATGCACACACACACTAGAGAGTATGAACCATAAGCCGCATATTATGATACAGGGGGTCCCTGAGATATAAACAACCCGCTGATCCTGTCACATTTCATTGCACACCCCCCTCCTGCACTACCCCAGCTTAGTGTGTAAATGCAGAGTATAGTGCAACAGAAGCTGTGCTCTCACCTCTCCGCTGGAGTCCAGTGCTGTGCTCCCGCCTGTCTGCTCGCCCTAGTGCCCGGCATCTCCTACTGCATGCAGCGTGATTACACACTACATGAGGAGAGCCAGCACTAGAGGGAGCAGGAAACAGACAGCATGGTCGCACAGGCACAGCACAGGACTCCAGAGGGGAGGGGATGGGAGAGCACAGCTTCTGCTGCACCATACTCTGCATTTACACACTCTTATTCTGTGTGCACTGCACAGTACCACTCCTCTCATGCTTCATATACCTCTTACTTCCTATTCCTTATTCTATGTGTACACTTATGGCACAGTACTACTTCCTTCCCTTGTCAATATCTCTTTTGTTCTATGTACGGACACTGCACAGCGCCACTTCCCTTGACTCTGTAAGGCTCAGGCACAGCACGGTCTGTTCTATGCATGGACAGTGCACAGTATCACTTCTCCAACTCTGTAACACTTAGACACAGTGCACAGTACCACTTCCCTTGCTCAGTAACGCTTAGACAGTGCACAGTACCACTTCCCTTGCTCTATAAGGCTCAGACACAGTGCACAGTACCACTTCCCTTGCTCAGTAACGCTTAGACATAGTGCACAGTACCATTTCCCTTGCTCAGTAACGCTTAGACAGTGCACAGTACCACTTCCCCTGCTCAGTAACGCTCAGACACAGTGCACAGTACCACTTCCCTTGCTCAGTAACGCTTAGACATAGTGCACAGTTACACTTCCCTTGCTCAGTAACACTTAGACACAGTGCACAGTACCACTTCCCTTGCTCTATAAGGCTCAGACACAGCCGGTCACTTGAGAAAAGGCAGCAGGTTGGCCGAGAGATCCGGCTTACATCTGTTCATCTCTTCATTAAATTGTCAGGCTAATTGTTTTCCTTGTCTGCACAGCAGAATCGCCTCCTCTGGGGAGCAAGAAACAAGCGGCAGATCAGGCTGAGGCACGGAGACGCTTTACCAGATAAGAGATATCCGGGGAGCTGATAGCACTTGCCAAGTCCCGGGGCACCACTGCTAACAGGGCTGTGCCGGCTGCCACAGCACCGGACCACCGACACCGACCCCGGGGCACCACTGCTAACACGGCTGTGCCGGCTGCTACAGCACCGAACCACCAACACCAACCCCCGAGGCACCACTGCTAACACGGCTGTGCCACCTGCCACAGCACCGGACCACCAACAACACTGACCCCCCGGGGCACCACTGCGAACACGGCTGTACCACTTGCCACAGCACCGGACCACCAACAACACCGATCCCTGGGGCACCACTGCTAACACGGCTGTGCCGGCTGCCACAGCACCGGACCACCAACACGACCCCCGGGGCACCACTGCTAACACGGCTGTGCGGGCTGCTACAGCACCGGACCACCACCTGCCACAACACTGGACCACAAACAACACCAACCCCTGGGGCACCACTGCTAACACGGCTGTACCACCTGCCACAACACTGGACCACCAACAACACCAACCCCCGGGGCACCACTGCTAACACGGCTGTGCCGGCTGCTACAGCACCGGACCACCAAGACCCCCGGGACACCACTGCTAACACGGCTGTACCACCTGCCACAGCACCGGACCACCAACACCAACCCCCGAGGCACCACTGCTAACACGGCTGTGCCACCTGCCACAGCACCGGACCACCAACAACACTGACCCCCCGGGGCACCACTGCGAACACGGCTGTACCACTTGCCACAGCACCGGACCACCAACAACACCGATCCCTGGGGCACCACTGCTAACACGGCTGTGCCGGCTGCCACAGCACCGGACCACCAACACGACCCCCGGGGCACCACTGCTAACACGGCTGTGCGGGCTGCTACAGCACCGGACCACCAACACGACCCCCGGGGCACCACTGCTAACACGGCTGTGCCGGCTGCTACAGCACCAGACCACCAACAACACCAACCCCTGGGGCACCACTGCTAACACTACTGTGCCGGCTGCCACAGCACCGGACCACCAACACGACCCCCGGGGCACCACTGCTAACACGGCTGTACCGGCTGCTACAGCACCAAACCACCAACACCGACCCCTGAGGCACCACTGCTAACACGGCTGTACCACCTGCCACAACACCGGACCACCAACAACACCAACCCCCGGGGCACCACTGCTAACACGGCTGTGCTGGCTGCTACAGCACCGGACCACCAAGACCCCCGGGGCACCACTGCTAACACGGCTGTACCACCTGCCACAGCACCGGACCAACACCGACCCCCCGGGGCACCACTGCGAACACGGCTGTACCACTTGCCACAGCACCGGACCACCAACAACACCGATCCCCGGGGCACCACTGCGAACACGGCTGTACCACTTGCCACAGCACCGGACCACCAACAACACCGATCCCCGGGGCACCACTGCTATCACGGCTGTGCCAGCTGCCACAGCACCGGACAACCAACACGACCCCCGGGGCACCACTGCTAACACGGCTGTGCCGGCTGCTACAGCACCAGACCACCAACAACACCAACCCCTGGGGCACCACTGCTAACACGACTGTGCCGGCTGCTACAGCACCGGACCACCAACACGACCCCCGGGGCACCACTGCTAACACGGCTGTACCGGCTGCTACAGCACCGAACCACCAACACCGACCCCTGAGGCACCACTGCTAACACGGCTGTACCACCTGCCACAACACCGGACCACCAACAACACCAACCCCCGGGGCACCACTGCTAACACGGCTGTGCCGGCTGCTACAACCCCGGACCACCAAGACCGACCCCTGGGGCACCACTGCTAACACGGCTGTGCCGGCTGCCACAGCACCGGACCACCAACACGACCCCCGGGGCACCACTGCTAACACGGTTGTGCCGGCTGCTACAGCACCGGACCACCAACACGACCCCCGGGGCACCACTGCTAACACGGCTGTGCCGGCTGCTACAACCCCGGACCACCAAGACCCCCGGGGCACCACTGCTAACACGGCTGTGCCGGCTGCTACAGCACCAGACCACCAAGACCGACCCCGGGAACCACTGCTAACACGGCTGTGCCGCCTGCTACAGCACCAGACCAACAACACCGCCCCCCAGTCTCAGAACGGCCCAACATTTCTGGGGTCACTTAGTGTGAGACCTTTACAATTAATTTTCCTTTTCTCTGGGAAAAAAGAGCGGTGAGATCGGGCCCTTCCACACCGACAAAAACACAATAGTCATGAAATTGCAATTTTCACTACTACAAGCACACCTTTTGCCATGATTACGGGTGCGATTGATGGACATGACTGGGAGAACAATGCTGGGAATACACACTGACATTTTTCGGCAGATTTACCGGTACTGGCCGATCGATCTTCTGATCAATTTCCAATCACTTCTATGAGAAAATTCAGAATTCAGAATCAGAAAAATGATCAAAATCAGATTGGACCTATCAGAAATTATCTATCGAACTATCTATACGCCAAAAAAACTCATTGGGCTTGATTCACAAAACGGTGCTAACAGTTAGCACGCTAAGTGCCGCTCATGGACTTTTGCTCACGCAAAGCCACGGACGCCCAATCGCGCGCAAAAGTCCGCGTTATCGCGCGCAAATGTCCTCAATCACAGGGCTTTGCGCGCCCAAAAGTCCGCAAGCGGCATTTCGCGTGCTAACTGTTTAGCACACCCGTGTTAACAGTTAGCACCTTTTTGTGAATCAAGCCCCTTGTGTATTCCCTGCTTTAGATTGTGAGTTCCTCTGAAGACAGTCAGTGACATGACTATGTTCTCTGTAAAGTGCTGCAGAAGATGTCAGTGCTATATAAATACATAATAATAATATGGTAGGACATTAGACTATGACTATGGTAGAGATTAGAGTGTGAGCTCCTCCGAGGACAGTCAGTGACATGGCTATGTACTCTGTAATGTGCTGCAGAAGATGTCAGTGCTATATAAGTACATAATAATAATATGGTAGGACATTAGACTATGACTATGGTAGGATTAGACTGTGAGCTCCTCTGGGCAGGGCCGGGCCGAGGCATAGCCGAGAGAGGCTCCAGCCTCAGGGCGCAGTGTTACAGGGGGCGCAGAATTCATTCAGCTGTCATTCCTAATTGTGTTTGAAGCAGAGAGAAATAAGAAAAGGGGATACATGGCAGTCACTGCAAGCCAGATAACTAGAGATTAAGGTGTTGGGGGGCCTGGGGCACCTCTTAGTCTAAAAGCAATCAGTGTGTGACGGCTGGGGAGGGAGGGATGGAGGGGCGCACTTTGGTGTCTCAGCCTTGGGTGCCGGAGGACCTTGTCCCGGCTCTGCCTCTGGGGACAGTCAGTGACATGACTATGTACTCTGTATTGTGCTGCAGAAGATGTCAGTGCTATATAAATACATAATAATAATATGGTAAGACATTAGGCTATGACTATGGTAAGGATTAGATTGTGAGCTCCTGTGGAGACAGTCAGTGACATGACTATGTACTCTGCAATGTGCTGCAGAAGATGTCAGTGCTATATAAATACATAATAATAATATGGTAGGACATTAGACTATGACTATGGTAGAGATTAGAGTGTGAGCTCCTCTGAGGACAGTCAGTGACATGATTATGTAATCTGTAAAGTGCTGCAGGAGATGTCAGTGCTTGATAAATACATAATAATAATATGGTAGGACATTAGACTATGACTATGGTAGGATTAGAGTGTGAGCTTCTCTGAGGACAGTCAGTGACATGACTATGTACTCTGTAAAGTGCTGCAGGAGATGTCAGTGCTAGATAAATACATAATAACAATATGGTAGGACATTACACTACGACTATGGTAGGATTATTATTATTATTATTATTATTTATTTATTTATAAAGCGCCAACATATTCCGTGGCGCTGTACAATGTAAGAAAACAAACAAGGGATACATAATGATGCAGACAATGATATACATGAAAATATGAACACTGATACAAGATACAGCACTGCTGATTACAATTTGATTTAACAGGATGACTAAAATGTATAAATTTCTAACAGTGTGCAAGCAATTGAATTAATAACATTCCATGGCACAAAAGGATGAGAGCCCTGCCCTTGCGAGCTTACAATTTAAAGGAATGGGGTGGAAACAAGAGGTGGGGGAAGTATACAGTATATGTACAGGCAGTGCGTAATTAGGTTATTTAGTGGGTGCATGGCCTAAGCTAGAGAATATGCTTGTCGGAAAAGGTGGGTTTTGAGGGAGCGTTTAAAGATTTCAAAGGTGGGAGAGTGGCGGATGTGTTGTGGAAGGGCATTCCAGAGGAGGGGTGAGGCACGTGAGAAGTCTTGTACACGTGAATGTGAGGAGGTAATTGTAGAAGAGGATAGAAGAAGCTCGTGTGCAGATCTGAGATTGCGGTTGGGTTGGTATCTGGAGACTAGTGAGGAGATGTACAGGGGAGAGAGATTGTGGAGAGCTTTGTAGGTTATGGTTAAGAGTTTGAACTGAATCCTCTCATTAATTGGTAGCCAGTGAAGAGCTTGACAGAGAGGGTCAGCAGAGGAAGAGCGAGAGGAGAGATGAATGAGTCGAGCAGCAGAGTTCAGTACAGAATTGAGCGGTGTTAGTCGGTTAGTTGGAAGTCCACCAAGCAATATATTGCAATAGTCCAATCGAGATATAATAAGAGCATGTACTAACATTTTGGTTATATAGCCATGACACCTTCTTAGATTAGATTGTGAGCTCCTCTGAGGACAGTCAGTGACATGACTATGTACTCTGTAATGTGCTGCAAAAGGTGTCAGTGCTATATAAATATATAATAATTATATGGTAGGACATTAGACTATGACTATGGTAGGATTAGAGTGTGAGCTTCTCTGAGGACAGTCAGTGACATGACTATGTACTCTGTAATGTGCTGCAGAAGGTGTCATGGCTATATAAATAATAACAAATTATTTAAATTTTCACTTTATTGGTTGAAAACAGTTCACAGTTAATAAAAGCATGAATAAAAGGTGTAAATGTGTGTAAGTGTAGAGCCAGTGATCCCATCAGAGGATTTGGGGGCTTCTCGCCTGTACCCCGGGGGAACCCGACTCTCACTTATACGCGGTCCTGGTAATGCAGATCGGCGTCGGGGCTGATAACAATGTCAGATGCTGCATGATTACATCCTTGTTCGCATTACTCATCTGTCAGAGATGACAGCTGCAATCTACGATATTTCCTTCAGGAAAAAAAAAAGTCACACGTCGTCCCCAGCGGCAGAACGTTCCTCCGACTGCGAGATTAAATTGCTGCCGCAGGTTGGGGGGGGGGGGGGGGCGGAGGTGAGATTTGTGATGAGCGATCGGGTAGGTGAAAATATGAATAACAGAATATAAGGTAATATCCGTCATGGTCGCTCCGCATAACATCCATCGTGTCTCCTGCGACTCCGCTCTGAATTGCGACTCCCAGCTCGTTATCAATGCCGATATCACACAATTCCGTCATAGCCCCCCCCAAGCCACAGAGATACAAAACTTCCAGCCACACAAAGGGATGCCTTGTGATGTGGGGATCGGTGAAGGTCATTTAAAGAGGAACTGTGACCAAGGACTGAACTCCATCCCAAGCAGTAGCGGATAGCCCCTTTCCCATGAGAAATCTATTCCTTTTCACAAACAGATCATCAGGGGGCGCTGTATGGCTGATATTGTGGTTAAACCCCACCCACAGAGTGATGTCATGACCATGGTCCTGACAGTTTCCTGTCTGTGAACCTCATTGCACTGTGGGAAATAACCGCTTTTCCCAACTGCCAAACAACCAGTATCTCCCTCTGACAATACGCATATCTATAAGAAAACAACCTTTTAGCCTATAGCAATGTTAGGGGGTGTGGTTATAGATAAGTTGGTGCTATCTGTTTTTTTCCCCATTTCTACCAGTAGTAAAGCTGATGACCTGCAGGCTCATTGGGCCTGATTCACAAAGCGGTGCTAACAGTTAGCACGCTGGTGAAAAGCCCTTTATCATGCCTAAACTCAGTTTAGGCATGATAAGTTTAGGTGTGATAAGTTTAGGTGTGATAAGTTTAGGCATGATAAGTTTAGGTGTGATAAGTTTAGGCATGATAAGTTTAAGCACCAACTGCGTTATCACCGCAGTGCACAGCTGATCAAAAGTTTTGCGCTAGCAAAGTCTGGTGCACTTTGCATAGAGTTTAATGGCGTTGCTTTGCGTGCGGGACTTTGCACGCTATCTACACTTATCTAAACTTAGCATGCCTAAACTTATCACACCTAAACTTATCACACCTGGGGCTTGATTCACAAAGCGGTGCTAACAGTTAGCACACTGGTGAAAAGCCCTTTATCATGCCTAAACTCAGTTTAGGCATGATAAGTTTAGGTGTGATAAGTTTAGGTGTGATAAGTTTAGGCATGATAAGTTTAGGTGTGATAAGTTTAGGCATGCTAAGTTTAAGCGCCAACTGCGTTAGCACCGCAGTGCACAGCTGATCAAAAGTTTTACGCTAGCAAAGACTGGTGCACTTTGTATAAAGTTTAATGGCGCTGCTTTGCGTGCGGGACTTTGCAAGCGATCTAAACTTATCTAAACTTAGCATGCCTAAACTTATCACACCTAAACTTATCACACCTAAACTTATCACGCCTAAACTGGCTTTTCACCAGCATGGTGCAATGGTTATCATGCCTAAAGTCTTTTAGGCATGCTAACTGGGTTAGCACCGCTTTGTGAATCGAGCCCCTGGGGCTCGATTCACAAAGCGGTGCTAACCCAGTTAGCATGCCTAAAAGACTTTAGGCATGATAACCATTGCACCATGCTGGTGAAAAGCCAGTTTAGGCGTGATAAGTTTAGGTGTGATAAGTTTAGGTGTGATAAGTTTAGGCATGCTAAGTTTAGATAAGTTTAGATCGCTTGCAAAGTCCCGCACGCAAAGCAGCGCCATTAAACTTTATACGAAGTGCACCAGTCTTTGCTAGAGTAAAACTTTTGATCAGCTGTGCACTGCGGTGCTAACGCAGTTGGCGCTTAAACTTAGCATGCCTAAACTTATCACACCTAAACTTATCATGCCTAAACTTATCACACCTAAACTTATCATGCCTAAACTGAGTTTAGGCATGATAAAGGGCTTTTCACCAGGGTGCTAACTGTTAGCACCGCTTTGTGAATCGAGCCCCTAAACTTATCACGCCTAGGGCCTGATTCACAAAGCGGTGCTAACAGTTAGCACCCTGGTGAAAAGCCCTTTATCATGCCTAAACTCAGTTTAGGCATGATAAGTTTAGGTGTGATAAGTTTAGGCGTGATAAGTTTAGGCATGATAAGTTTAGGTGTGATAAGTTTAGGTGTGATAAGTTTAAGCGCCAACTGCGTTAGCACCGCAGTGCACAGCTGATCAAAAGTTTCACGCTAGCAAAGACTGGTGCACTTCGTATAAAGTTTAATGGCGCTGCTTTGCGTGCGGGACTTTGCAAGCGATCTAAACTTATCTAAACTTAGCATGCCTAAACTTATCACACCTAAACTTATCACGCCTAAACTGGCTTTTCACCAGCATGGTGCAATGGTTATCATGCCTAAAGTCTTTTAGGCATGCTAACTGGGTTAGCACCGCTTTGTGAATCGAGCCCCTAAACTGGCTTTTCACCAGCATGGTGCAATGGTTATCACGCCTAAAGTCTCTAACTGGGTTAGCACCGCTTTGTGAATCAAGCCCATTGTGCGTCAAATAACATGAACACATGGGGCTCGATTCACCAAGCGGTGCAAAGTGTTAGCACCATGGTGAAAAGGCCCTTATCACGCCTAAAGTCACTTTAGGCATGATAAGAAGAAACTCGCGCGAAGTTGCCGCGCGTACGCGCGTACGCGCGTAAGTGCGCGCGCAACACCCGTCGCTTCGCGCGAAGCTCCCATTAAGCCCTATGGGACTTTGCGCGCGCTCTTACGCGCGTACGCGCGAACGCGCTTACGCGCGGTAACTTCGCGCGAAGAGCAGGAAAAATCGGTGATAACTCAGTGGTGAAAAGGTCATCACGCCTAAAGTCTTTTAGGCGTGATAACTGGGTTATCACCGCTTTGTGAATCGAGGCCATGGGCCTCGATTCACAAAGCGGTGATAACCCAGTTATCACGCCTAAAAGACTTTGGGCTCGATTCACCAAGCGGTGCTAACCCAGTTATCACGCCTAAAGGACTTTAGGCGTGATGACCTCTTCACCACTGAGTTAGCACCGTTTTTGCCTGCACTTCGCGCGAAGTTATCGCGCGCAAAGTTTTGCGCGCGCACCCGCACAGGCGCGCGCGCAAAGTCCCATAGGGTTTAATGGGCGCATCGCGCGAAGTGCGGGGCGCTTCGCGCGCACGCACGCGGGAGCGCGCGCAAAACTTTACGCGCGGAAACTTCGCGCGAAGCCCTTCTTATCATGCCTAAAGTGACTTTAGGCGTGAAGAGGGCCTTTTCACCACGGTGCTAACACTTTGCACCGCTTGGTGAATCGAGCCCTTTAGGCGTGATGACCTTTTCACCACTGAGTTATCACCGATTTTTCCTGCTCTTCGCGCGAAGTTACCGCGCGTACGCGCGTGAGAGCGCGCGCAAAGTCCCATAGGGCTTAATGGGAGCTTCGCGCGAAGCGTCGGGTACGCGCGGCAACTTCGCGCGAGTTTCTTCTTATCATGCCTAAAGTGACTTTAGGCGTGATAGGGGCCTATTCACCACGGTGCTAACACTTTGCACCGCTTGGTGAATCGAGCCCATGGGCTCGATTCACAAAGCGGTGCTAACCCAGTTAGAGACTTTAGGCATGATAACCATTGCACCACGCCGGTGAACAGCAAGTTTAGGGGCTCGATTCACCAAGCGGTGCTAACCCAGTTATCACGCCTAAAGGACTTTAGGCGTGATGACCTCTTCACCACTGAGTTAGCACCGTTTTTGCCTGCACTTCGCGCGAAGTTATCGCGCGCAAAGTTTTGCGCGCGCACCCGCACAGGCGCGCGCGCAAAGTCCCATAGGGTTTAATGGGCGCATCGCGCGAAGTGCGGGGCGCTTCGCGCGCACGCACGCGGGAGCGCGCGCAAAACTTTACGCGCGGAAACTTCGCGCGAAGCCCTTCTTATCATGCCTAAAGTGACTTTAGGCGTGAAGAGGGCCTTTTCACCACGGTGCTAACACTTTGCACCGCTTGGTGAATCGAGCCCTAGGGGCTCGATTTACCAAGCGGTGCAAAGTGTTAGCACCGTGGTGAAAAGGCCCTCTTCACGCCTAAAGTCACTTTAGGCATGATAAGAAGGGCTTCGCGCGAAGTTTCCGCGCGTAAAGTTTTGCGCGCGCTCCCGCGTGCGTGCGCGCGAAGCGCCCCTCACTTCGCGCGATGCGCCCATTAAACCCTATGGGACTTTGCGCGCGCGCCTGTGCGGGTGCGCGCGCAAAACTTTGCGCGCGATAACTTCGCGCGAAGTGCAGCCAAAAACGGTGCTAACTCAGTGGTGAAGAGGTCATCACGCCTAAAGTCCTTTAGGCGTGATAACTGGGTTAGCACCGCTTGGTGAATCGAGCCCTAGGTGTGATAAGTTTAAGGGCCTGATTCACAAAGCGGTGCTAACAGTTAGCACGCTGGTGAAAAGCCCTTTATCATGCCTAAACTCAGTTTAGGCATGATAAGTTTAGGTGTGATAAGTTTAGGTGTGATAAGTTTAGGCATGATAAGTTTAGGTGTGATAAGTTTAGGCATGATAAGTTTAAGCGCCAACTGGGGTAGCACCGCAGTGCACAGCTGATCAAAAGTTTTACGCTTGCAAAGTCTGGTGCACTTTGCATAGAGTTTAATGGCGCTGCTTTGCGTGCGGGACTTTGCAAGCGATCTAAACTTATCTAAACTTATCATGCCTAAACTTATCACACCTAAACTTATCATGCCTAAACTTATCACACCTAAACTGGCTTTTCACCAGCGTGGTGCAATGGTTATCATGCCTAAAGTCTCTAACTGGGTTAGCACCGCTTTGTGAATCGAGCCCTAGGTGTGATAAGTTTAGGCATGATAAGTTTAGATAAGTTTAGTTCGCTTGCAAAGTCCCGCACGCAAAGCAGCGCCATTAAACTTTATGCGAAGTGCACCAGACTTTGCTAGCGCAAAACTTTTGATCAGCTGTGCACTGCAGTGCTAACCCAGTTGGTGCTTAAACGTATCACTCCTAAACTTATCACACCTAAACTTATCATGCCTAAACTTATCACACCTAAACTTATCACACCTAAACTTATCATGCCTAAACTGAGTTTAGGCATGATAAAGGGCTTTTCACCAGCGTGCTAACTGTTAGCACCGCTTTGTGAATCAGGCCCATTACATTTACTGTCTAACTTTGGAATGTATTGATTTATTCCCCCCCCCCCCATTCCCCCCCCCCCCCTTTTCGCTAAAGTTCCTCTTTAAATTCTGCTCTTCCAAACAGGCCACACCCATAGCATGTGACTGCCCCCCTCCCCCTACCCTTTCCCACCAATCATGGAAGGAGTAATTTACAAAGATGTTTGCCGGAAAAAAACAGTGCAAACCGATCGAAACAAGCATGCAGCTAATCTTGTCAGATCTGACAATAATGTCAGCAACACCTGATCTGCTGCATGCTTGTTCAGGGTCTATGGCTAAAAGTATTAGAGGCAGAGGATCAGCAGGGCTGCCAGGCAACTGGTATTGTTTAAAATGAAATAAATATGGCAGTCTCCATATCCCTCTCCCTTCAGTTTTTCTTCCCGCTGGAGTCTTATGTTAGTCATGGACCCATTTATCATAGCTCCCAACTGTCCCTCTTTTGGAGGGACAGTCCCTCTTTCGGAACCCGTCTCTAGGTCCCTCGTTCCTCCTCATTTGTCTCTATTTCAGGACTAATGTACAGATTCATGTAAATATATGTATTTTTCTACCGTAAAATGTGTTTAGTTGACTCTAAACTTTATTCTCATCCTTTAAATTCATATATTTCTTCTTTTCAAATATTAATGTGAAGGAAAATAAACCAGGATAGCAAGGACGTGAGTGGTGTGAATTATAAAATATAATATTTTTCTTATTAAATCTTTATCGAATGCATGGCTAGGGGTGTGACGGGGGCGTGATCAGGGGCGTGGCAGGGGTGTGGCTTAAGTGTCCCTCTTTCTCATCTCAAAAGTTGGGAGGTATGCCTTAATAGCGACCTTGATTGCCATAATATACATTGGCGACATCACTTCACGTAAGAGAGAAGCGTTGTTGGGCCCCTGCCCGCCGCGCTCTCCTGCTGGGCGCCGTCCAATAGCTGGGATGTGCCGGGAACTGAGGGTTAAGCTGCCGCAGACGTCGCTGACCGTCCGCCACCTAATCAGCGCTGCAATGGAGCTGACTGAAAGGTAATGAGTTTGGCTCTAGCGCTGTCCATTTCAATTCGCTGCCAGCTCCCGTCTGGAGCAGCCAATCAATAGGTGAGAAGAGAGTGGCGGCTGGCGGGTGACAGAGTCTGTGTTTTATGTCAAGATGTGAGGATGCAGAAGCTCTGCTCATCAGCTGCGCCGCAGCCTGCTAATCCCGCCGGGGCTCATCATCCTGTCACCGAGCAGATTGAGAGCCGCGCAGAGCGCTGTTCCCAGGTGGCCGCGGGGCAATGTGACAAGAGAGAGGCAGAGAGCTCGCACATGGGTGGGAGGGATGACAATTACTGTGGGGACAGGGATGCATAAGGGCGGGACCCACGAGGGCAATTTTGGCCACATTTTTGGATAGCCAAATATCGCCGGCGATTCCAAAATGCTTTGCCAATAAAGGTGAATGGTGGTGACATGCAGCATTTTGGGAACAATGCAAAGCATAAGAGTGCTACAAAATCACTTTTTAGGACTCGTTTCCACAATCGCGAATCCGCATGCGTCCAACGGATGCGGTATCGCACATGTAATGCAAGTGGATGGGCCTGTTTCCACTGTAGCGTTGTTGAGGTGCGTTTTTTTCAGCGGTGAAAAAACGCACAAAAGAGCCGCAGAATTCGCCTGCGAGTGGAATGCATGCGAATCACATGCAATGTACTTAATAGGGAAATCTCATGCGATTTCCCCATGCGTTTTCTGCCGCGAATTTGCATAGGTACCAATGCAAATTCACACAGGCAGTGACATGGTTGAAATCGCATATACCCTCACGTATGCGAATTTGCGGCAAAAAACGCATGGGGAATCGCATCCGCATGCGATTTCATCAGCGGTGGAAACCAGGCGATTCCGCACCGCATTAGTGGAAACGAGCCCTGAATTTGCAGCAATTTGGGGCCGAATGTTCTTTTTTTTTTTTTAAATAAAGTTTAATATACTCACCAGGTGTCCCGATGTCTGGCTTCCGTCTGTAGCCCCATCCCCCTAGCAGAAGAGTTCACAGGTGCCTCTCTGATTGGACCTAGATAAGTGCCTATGACCATGACCTCTTCTGCTAGGGGGCGGGGCTATGGGCTGAAGCAGGACACCCGATAAATGTAATAAACTTTATTTACACAGAAAGAAAAACACAAAACACAAATCGGAAGCGATTGGGTTAATATTTATCTGCTCCAGTGCTGCCTCAGGTCTCCTCTGATCTTCCTGATAGACCCATGCTCTATGCTGCATACCTCTGGCTCTGAACGCATGTCACATGACCAGGAGCTGAAGGCAAGGAAGTATACAGCGTGCAGCTGCCCGGAAGTACAGAAGAGACACAATGCTTTGCCGGAGCAGGAAAATATTACACTCTATGGGCCTGATTCACAAAGCGGTGCTAACAGTTAGCACGCTGGTGAAAAGCCCTTTATCATGCCTAAACTCAGTTTAGGCATGATAAGTTTAGGTGTGATAAGTTTAGGTGTGATAAGTTTAGGCATGATAAGTTTAGGTGTGATAAGTTTAGGCATGCTAAGTTTAAGCGCCAACTGCGTTAGCACCGCAGTGCACAGCTGATCAAAAGTTTTACGCTAGCAAAGACTGGTGCACTTTGTATAAAGTTTAATGGCGCTGCTTTGCGTGCGGGACTTTGCAAGCGATCTAAACTTATCTAAACTTAGCATGCCTAAACTTATCACACCTAAACTTATCACACCTAAACTTATCACGCCTAAACTGGCTTTTCACCAGCATGGTGCAATGGTTATCACGCCTAAAGTCTTTTAGGCATGCTAACTGGGTTAGCACCGCTTTGTGAATCGAGCCCAATGGGCCTGATTCACAAAGCGGTGCAAACAGTTAGCACGCTGGTGAAATGCCCCTTATGATGCCTAAACTCAGTTTAGGCGTGATAAGTTTAGGTGTGATAAGGTTAAGCATGATAACTATAGCACCAACTGGGTTAGCACCGCAGTGCACAGCTGATCAAAAGTTTTGCGCTAGCAAAGTCTGGTGCACGCAAAACTTTGCATAGAGTTTAATGGCGCTGCTTTGCGCGCGGGACTTTGAGATCTAAGGGCCTGATTCACAAAGCGGTGCTAACAGTTAGCACGCTGGTGAAAAGCCCTTTATCATGCCTAAACTCAGTTTAGGGGCTCGATTCACAAAGCGGTGCTAACCCAGTTAGCATGCCTAAAAGACTTTAGGCATGATAACCATTGCACCATGCTGGTGAAAAGCCAGTTTAGGCGTGATAAGTTTAGGTGTGATAAGTTTAGGTGTGATAAGTTTAGGCATGCTAAGTTTAGATAAGTTTAGATCGCTTGCAAAGTCCCGCACGCAAAGCAGCGCCATTAAACTTTATACAAAGTGCACCAGTCTTTGCTAGCGTAAAACTTTTGATCAGCTGTGCAATGCGGTGCTAACGCAGTTGGCGCTTAAACTTAGCATGCCTAAACTTATCACACCTAAACTTATCATGCCTAAACTTATCACACCTAAACTTATCACACCTAAACTTATCATGCCTAAACTGAGTTTAGGCATGATAAAGGGCTTTTCACCAGTGTGCTAACTGTTAGCACCGCTTTGTGAATCAAGCCCTAGGCATGATAAGTTTAGGAGTGATAAGTTTAGGTGTGATAAGTTTAGGCATGATAAGTTTAGGTGTGATAAGTTTAGGCATGCTAAGTTTAAGCGCCAACTGCGTTAGCACCGCAGTGCACAGCTGATCAAAATGTTTACGCTAGCAAAGACTGGTGCACTTTGTATAAAGTTTAATGGCGCTGCTTTGCGTGCGGGACTTTGGAAGCGATCTAAACTTATCTAAACTTAGCATGCCTAAACTTACCACACCTAAACTTATCACACCTAAACTTATCACGCCTAAACTGGCTTTTCACCAGCATGGTGCAATGGTTATCATGCCTAAAGTCTTTTAGGCATGCTAACTGGGTTAGCACCGCTTTGTGAATCGAGCCCCAAATGTATCTAAACTTATGGGGCCTGATTCACAAAACGGTGCTAACAGTTAGCACGCTGGTGAAAAGCCCTTTATCATGCCTAAACTCAGTTTAGGCATGATAAGTTTAGGTGTGATAAGTTTAGGTGCGATAAGTTTAGGCATGATAAGTTTAGGTGTGATAAGTTTAGGCATGATAAGTTTAAGCGCCAACTGCCTTAGCACCGCAGTGCACAGCTGATCAAAAGTTTTACGCTAGCAAAGTCTGGTGCACTTCGTATAAAGTTTAATGGCGCTGCTTTGCGTGCGGGACTTTGCAAGCGATCTAAACTTATCTAAACTTATCATGCCTAAACTTATCACACCTAAACTTATCATCCCTAAACTTATCACACCTAAACTGGCTTTTCACCAGCGTGGTGCAATGGTTATCACGCCTAAAGTCCCTCACTGGGTTAGCACCGCTTTGTGAATCGAGCCCATGATGCCTAAACTTATCACGCCTGAACTTATCACGCCTAAACTTATCACGCCTGAACTTATCACGCCTAAACTTATCACGCCTAAACTTATCACGCCTAAACTTATCACGCCTAAACTTATCATGCCTAAACTGATTTTAGGCATGATAAAATGGTTATCACGCCTAGGGCCTGATTCACAAAGCGGTGCTAACAGTTAGCACACTGGTGAAAAGCCCTTTATCATGCCTAAACTCAGTTTAGGCATGATAAGTTTAGGTGTGATAAGTTTAGGTGTGATAAGTTTAGGCATGATAAGTTTAGGTGTGATAAGTTTAGGCATGATAAGTTTAAGCGGCAACTGCGTTAGCACCGCAGTGCACAGCTGATCAAAAGCTTTACGCTAGCAAAGACTGGTGCACTTTGTATAAAGTTTAATGGCGCTGCTTTGCGTGCGGGACTTTGCAAGCGATCTAAACTTATCTAAACTTATCATGCCTAAACTTATCACGCCTAAACTGGCTTTTCACCAGCATGGTGCAATGGTTATCAAGCCTAAAGTCTTTTAGGCGTGCTAACTGGGTTAGCACCGCTTTGTGAATCGAGCCCCTAAAGTCTTTAACTGGGTTATCACTGCTTTGTGAATCGAGCCCTATATGGGGAGAGGGTCCTGGGGAAAGGTGTGTAGGTGTGTGTGTTTTACCAGCCACACGGGGGAATTGGATCCAAGGACGGGGCCACATGCTAATTTTGCAAGGGGGTCCTGTGGGTTGTTGCTGCGCCCAGGCTCAAACTGATAATGTTTCAGCTGATGGAGCAGAGTGTTCTGTACATGCAAACAGACACCCGGTATAACTGAAGAAAAACATGCAGAAATGTAGCATACACAACCACCAAGTAACACAGCTTGCTTAGAACAGAAAGGAACATAGAGAGTACAGGAAATAACAATCCCAGAAAGATCATCATCCCATTTTACACACAGTGACATCTTGTGGTTGTTTTACTATACTGCAGTTTAAGGTATTAATGTTGTTAAATCTCTAACACCGTCAAATGCCTATAAAGGGTTAATTTAATATCACAAGTCACCCCTGATGGCAATGTCACCTGCCGTGTCCTTCATTGCTCGCCCTTCCGCCGCCAGGACGCCACGCTCGGCCCCAATGCGTTGTATTCATTCCCGAGACACGATTTCCCCCATGGCAGCGAGGATAAAAGTCCATTATTAGATTTCATAAAAGCCGAACAGCTTCCAACAGCCACAAAAAAAAGAAAAGGAGAAAGAGGCTGCCGCCTCTGCCCCGCAGACCCGCGCTCAGTGCGGACGCACAGCACATTATATTTTGGGCAGCCACTGTCAGGGCTACTTTATGAAACGAGACTTTCACTTTTCTGTTTTTTTTCTCCGCAATAATAAAGAAAAAAGTCACTGTTACATTGTGTTCCCAGAGCAGAGATCAAATTGCTTTTACAAGAACAGGGAGGCTGAACTGATAACGCGGAGCCATTGTTACACTATAGACTTCTATTAGGTCTCTGCCTAATGTAAATGACTTATCAGAGATGATTGGACCAGGTTTAGCTGTGAACTCTGCAGTCGGGTAAGTCACACCGGTGACGGGGATTATTGAAGGGAACAGAAATAAGAGAGGTCATTACTATTTAGTATTTATATAGTGTCGGCATCGTCCGCAGCCCTGTACATATAGGCTTTGTCTTTTTAGGGTCTGTACACACTGCTGCGCTTACGCTTTTCAAATTGCATGCGCTTTTTAATCGCAAGGTCTTTTGAAAAATAATGAAAATCGTGGAGACCTGTACACACTGGTGCGATGCGCTTTTCCTATTCTCATGAAGGCTTGCGATTTTAAAAGCGCAGCAGACCTGAACTCTTGCACAGGACAGAAGGAAAACAATATTTATTTATTTATTGTACTTATAAAGCGCCAACATATTACGCAGCGCTGGGCATTAGTTTAGGTTACAGACAATATTTAGGGGTGACATACAGCAATATGACAATACCTGAATACAAGAAAGACCAGATCAGGCAGCACAGTATGAGTACAAGGTAATGCTTAGTCAGTCACTAGATGGGAGCATGGAGATCACACAGCACAGTATGAGTACAAGGTAATGCTTAGTCAGTCACTGGATGGAGCATGGGGATCACACAGCACAGTATGAGTACAAGGTAATGCTTAGTCACTGGATGGAGCATGGAGATCACACAGCACAGTATGAGTACAAAGTAATGCTTAGTCACTGGATGGAGCATGGAGATCACACAGCACAGTATGAGTACAAGGTAATGCTTAGTCACTGGATGGAGCATGGAGATCACACATCACAGTATGAGTACAAGGTAATGCTTAGTCAGTCACTGGATGGAGCATGGAGATCACACAGCACAGTATGAGTACAAGGTAATGCTTAGTCACTGGAGGGGAGCATGGAGATCACACAGCACAGTATGAGTACAAGGTAATGCTTAGTCAGTCACTGGAGGGGAGCATGGAGATCACACAGCACAGTGTGAGTACAAGGTAATGCTTAGTCACTGGATGGAGCATGGAGATCACACAGCACAGTATGAGTACAAGGTAATGCTTAGTCACTGGAGGGGAGCATGGAGATCACACAGCACAGTAAGAGTACCAGGTAATGCTTAGTCACTGGATGGAGCATGGAGATCACGCAGCACAGTATGAGTACAAGGTAATGCTTAGTCACTGGATGGAGCATGGAGATCACACAGCACAGTATGAGTACAAGGTAATGCTTAGTCACTAGATGGAGCATGGAGATCACACAGCACAGTATGAGTACAAGGTAATGCTTAGTCAGTCACTGGATGGAGCATGGAGATCACACAGCACAGTATGAGTACAAGGTAATGCTTAGTCAGTGGAGGGGAGCATGGAGATCACACAGCACAGTATGAGTACAAGGTAATGCTTAGTCACTGGAGGGGAGCATGGAGATCACACAGCACAGTATGAGTACAAGGTAATGCTTAGTCACTGGAGGGGAGCATGGAGATCACACAGCACAGTATGAGTACAAGGTAATGCTTAGTCACTGGAGGGGAGCATGGAGATCACACAGCACAGTATGAGTACAAGGTAATGCTTAGTCAGTCACTGGAGGGGAGCATGGAGATCACACAGCACAGTATGAGTACAAGGTAATGCTTAGTCAGTCACTGGATGGAGCATGGAGATCACACAGCACAGTATGAGTACAAGGTAATGCTTAGTCAGTGGAGGGGAGCATGGAGATCACACAGCACAGTATGAGTACAAGGTAATGCTTAGTCACTGGATGGAGCATGGAGATCACACAGCACAGTATGAGTACAAGGTAATGCTTAGTCACTGGAGGGGAGCATGGAGATCACACAGCACAGTAAGAGTACCAGGTAATGCTTAGTCACTGGATGGAGCATGGAGATCACGCAGCACAGTATGAGTACAAGGTAATGCTTAGTCACTGGATGGAGCATGGAGATCACACAGCACAGTATGAGTACAAGGTAATGCTTAGTCACTAGATGGAGCATGGAGATCACACAGCACAGTATGAGTACAAGGTAATGCTTAGTCAGTCACTGGATGGAGCATGGAGATCACACAGCACAGTATGAGTACAAGGTAATGCTTAGTCAGTGGAGGGGAGCATGGAGATCACACAGCACAGTATGAGTACAAGGTAATGCTTAGTCAGTCACTGGATGGAGCATGGAGATCACACAGCACAGTATGAGTACAAGGTAATGCTTAGTCACTGGATGGGAGCATGGAGATCACACAGCACAGTATGAGTACAAGGTAATGCTTAGTCACTGGATGGAGCATGGAGATCACACAGCACAGTATGAGTACAAGGTAATGCTTAGTCACTGGAGGGGAGCATGGAGATCACACAGCACAGTATGAGTACAAGGTAATGCTTAGTCACTGGAGGGGAGCATGGAGATCACACAGCACAGTATGAGTACAAGGTAATGCTTAGTCACTGGAGGGGAGCATGGAGATCACACAGCACAGTATGAGTACAAGGTAATGCTTAGTCAGTCACTGGAGGGGAGCATGGAGATCACACAGCACAGTATGAGTACAAGGTAATGCTTAGTCAGTCACTGGATGGAGCATGGAGATCACACAGCACAGTATGAGTACAAGGTAATGCTTAGTCAGTCACTGGAGGGGAGCATGGAGATCACACAGCACAGTATGAGTACAAGGTAATGCTTAGTCACTGGATGGAGCATGGAGATCACACAGCACAGTATGAGTACAAGGTAATGCTTAGTCACTGGAGGGGAGCATGGAGATCACACAGCACAGTAAGAGTACCAGGTAATGCTTAGTCACTGGATGGAGCATGGAGATCACGCAGCACAGTATGAGTACAAGGTAATGCTTAGTCACTGGATGGAGCATGGAGATCACACAGCACAGTATGAGTACAAGGTAATGCTTAGTCACTGGGGGGGAGCATGGAGATCACACAGCACAGTATGAGTACAAGGTAATGCTTAGTCACTAGATGGAGCATGGAGATCACGCAGCACAGTATGAGTACAAGGTAATGCTTAGTCAGTCACCGGAGGGGAGCATGGAGATTAGGCAAGTTAGGTTCACTCAGATGCATAGCATGGGTTCACAGTAATGGAGGTGCATGATCAGGTAGGGCACAAAAGGAGGAGGACCCTGCCCAAAGGCTTACAATCTAGAGGGAGAGGTAGGGACACGAGAGGTAGGGACCAGAGTTCAGCTGCAGGTTTAGAGCACTTGTGAGGGGTGGTAGGCCAGAGTGAAAAGGTGAGTTTTGAGGGCCTTCTTGAAGGTGCTGGAGGAGGGGGCTGCCCTAATGGGTAAGCTCGCAAGGGAGGGCTCTCTCCCCTTTTGGGTCTTGAAAATTATTATATATTTTATTTATCATGTAACTTTTATCACTGTTACTTCCAATTCTGTATTTTGTATTCTGTATTTTGTCACTAATTATGTATCTTGTATATTGGTGTACACCATTGTCTGTATTATGTACCCCATGTTTGTTTCTTACTTTGTACAGCGCCACAGAATATGTTGACGCTTTATAAATCAATGATAATAATAGAGAAATCCCCCCTGTATGTGTTTAGAGAGTTTAGCCTGCCTAAGGCCCCGTTCACACTTGCGGTTGTTTGCCAAACGGACCGGATGACCTGACCGGATCCGGACCGGATCCGGATCGGAACCGTACGGTTCTGATCCGGATCCGATCCGGATCCGGTCAGGTTGCATCAGGTGTCCATCAGGATGCGATCCGGATCCGTTTGGCAAAAGTAACGTTTAAAACAAAAAAAAAGTTGGGGTCTGGGAGGTCAGCAGAAGGGGGACCTGTGGAATCAGGCCCTCTGCTGTTTAGCACTCACATCCACCTCCGACATGCTGCCAACATCTCCGGATCCGGATCCAGCTGTGCTGCTCCACTCTAAAATGCTTGCCCATGTGTCCCCATCCAATATCGCCGCAACAATCCCCATAGGAAGTGGGTTAGAACATCCGGATTTCTCAGCCAGTGTGTTGTGCGCTCTCCGGTTCCCATTGGTTTGTATTGGCCGGATGGTGCAGTCCGGCTCCGCCCCGGATACGGCTGCCGGAGGAGCCGGATGAAAAAATAGCGCATGTTGGAACGGAGTCCGGATCCGGCCCGGATCCGGTCCGGCTCCGGTTCGGCAGAACGGACGCATGTGAACGGACGCATAGGCTTTCATTGCTATGCCGTGCGTCCGTTCCGTCCGTTCTGCAAGCGGTGCGGCTCCGGCACGGCGATTCCGGAGGGCCACCGCAAGTGTGAACCGGGCCTAATGCCTCCTCATCTGTGACTAATCACAAGTTGTAATTTGATCTCTCAGCTGTGTCACCTGACTGCCTTGGCAGATAAGCTCATTTGAAAGCACAGGCTGTTAACCCTATGTTCTGCTTCCATGAAAGCAGGAAGTAGATATACTGCAGTTTTATTGCAGGATTTGTATCAGCTGTAACAAAGAAATGTTTTTCTTTAAAGATTATTATGCTGTTGTGTATGTTTTAGAGCAGAGAGGAAGTCCTGAGTTGAGGCCTGATTTAAAGCAAACCTTTTAAGGAAAAAAAAACCCTGATACTCACCTCAGGAGGGAAGCCCTTCGATAGTCCAGAGAGGCTTCTCAGATCTCCTTGGAGGTCACTATTCAAGCACTGTGTCCATCTGAACATATCTGACAAGAGCTGGTTGGATATGTCGTTTAGTGATGGTCATGACTAAGCCTTGGAGAAGCATGTGATTTGTTTGATCAGCTGATATAATTGCAAAGCTCTGATTGGCTGTGATCACACCCTGCTTTAGCACATGATCATGACTAGCAAGTCAGAGACTTACATATCTGTCACCTGACCAAACTGATCACATGCTTCTCCATGAGTTCTCTTAGATGTGACCCTCACTAATGCTGTTGTGTTCACGCCCCTATCCAAGTACAAGCTTCTTTGTACTGGGCATGCACAAGGACAGTCCACACATGCCCAGTAGAATGAAGTCATCTTGGTGCATGCTCAGTATAAAGAAGCTCTTACATGTACAGAACCATGGCCTAGGAGATGAAGAGACTCCTGGACAGCGGTGGTGGGCTCAACGAGGAGCTGGGAAGCCGCTGTACTGGAAGCTGGAAATGTGGGCGCCTGGGGCAAAAGGACTATTTGGGGCTATTTTGACATACTGTAGGCGCTAATGCTAAATTTTGACTATTGGTTGGTAAAAAGCAGAAATCTGGGCGCCTGATAGATAGCGGATGCAGGGATTGTCCAACCAAAATTTTTCATTTTTGAGAATTATTGTTTTGAAAATGATCATTTAGAAATTCATTGGAGAATTATCATTTTGTAAATTATTGTTTTAATTTTTTTTTATTTTTTATCCTTTTAAAAATTTTTTTGAGAATTATCATTTTGTAAATTATCATTTTAAAAAGTATTGTCTTAGATATGTATTTCTTTATTTTTTTGTGTGTGTGTGTGTGTTATTTGTGGCAGAGGGAGGGGGTTTTAGGGTTTTGCGTCAGGAAGGGGCGGGCTTAAGGTTAGGCATCAGGGAGGGGGTTTTAGGGTCAAGAAGGGGAGTTTTAGGGTTAGGCACCACCAGGGGGGTGGTTAGGGTTAGGCACCACTAGGGGGTCTTAGGGATAGGCACCACCAGGGGAGTCTTAGGGTACTGCACCACCAGGAGGTCTTGGGGTACGGCACCACCAGGGGAGTCTTAGGGTATGGCACCACCAGGGGGTCTTAGGGTTAGGCACCACCAGGGGGGTCTTAGGGTTAGGCACCACCAGGGGGGTCTTAGGGTTAGGCACCATCAAGTGAGTCTTAGGGTTAGGCACTACCAAGTGCGTCTTAGGGTTAGGAACCACCAGGGGGTTCTTAGGGTTAGGGACCATCAAGTGGATCTTAGGGTTAGGCACTACCGGGGATGTCTTAAGGTTAGGCTTAAGGAAGGTGGGTTTTAGGGTTAGGCATCAGGAAGGGGTGTTTGGGGGTTAGATGTCGAAAAGGGGGGCTTTAGTGTTAAGTGTTAGGAAGGGGGATCTTTATGTTAGGGATCAGGATGGGGAGTTTTAGGGTCAGGAAGGGGTGTTTGTGTGTATGTGTGTGTGTATGTGTGTGTGTAGTATGTGTGTGTGTGTGTAGTGTGTGTGTAGTATGTGTGTCTGTGTGTGTGTATGGTGTGTGTGTGTATGGTGTGTTTGTAGTGTGTGTGTGTGTGTGTGTGTGTGTAGTATGTGTGTCTGTGTGTGTGTGTGTAATATGTGTGTCTGTGTGTGTGTATGGTGTGTGTGTGTGTGTGTGTGTGTAGTGTGTGTGTGTGTGTGTAGTGTGTGTGTGTGCGTGTGTGTGTGTGTGTGTGTGTGTGTGTGTGTGTGTGTGTAGTATGTGTGTCTATGTGTGTGTAGTATGTGTGTCTGTGTGTGTGTATGGTGTGTGTGTGTAGTGTGTGTGTGTAGTGTGTGTGTGTGTGTGTGTGTGTGGTGTGTGTGTGTGTGTGTGTGTGTGTGTGTGTGTGTGTGTGTGTAGTATGTGTGTCTGTGTGTGTGTATGGTGTGGTGTGTGTGTGTGTAGTATGTGTGTGTGGTGTGTGTGTAGTGTGTGTGTGTGTGTGTGTGTAGTATGTGTGTCTGTGTGTGTGTATGGTGTGTGTGTAGTGTGTGTGTGTGTGTGTGTGTAGTATGTGTGTGTGTATGGTGTGTGTGTGTGTATAGTGTGTGTGTATAGTGTGAGTGTGTGTGTGTGTGTGTGTGTGTGTGTGTAGTGTGTGTGTGTAGTGTGTGTGTGTGTGTGTGTGTGTAGTAGTGTGTGTGTGTAGTGTGTGTGTGTGTGTGTGTGTGTGTGTGTGTGTGTGTGTGTGTGTGTGTGTGTGTGTGTGTGTGTGTGTGTGTGTGTGTGTGTGGTTAAAAGCGCAAAAAAGTAAAAAGTTTTGCCTAGCGCCCGTTATATAAGCATTTCTCTGAATTGTCTGCATTCACCCCGATGTGACCGGCTCAGCACCCGGACACTCGCAGGCCATCTCCCACCCCCCCCGAAGTGTAGAGGCATCTCGGCTCCATTGCCTCTCCTAATTGCCCCGTACCAGGACGTCCGCGGTGCGGAGAGAAATCCGCTGCACGGTGCCCGGCTAATGCGGTTAAAGTTTTACGCGCTGCAAATTTTCCACAGCTGCTTTGCTCTGCAATGGCGGACATTACTCAGCCCGTTTAAGGTGGCCATAAAAGCAGGTTGTTAAACACAAATCTGCCGGTGCGCGAGCCGCGGAACGCGACAGAAGAGGGACAGAGTGATGGAGGAGGGAGGAGGACGCGGCTGAATCCCAGGAGGAGACAAAGGAGAGGCACAGAGGAGGGTATTTACTGTGGGTTTAGTGAGTAAAATATACACAGAAATCACCTGGTAAGATTACCCACCGATCCATTCATCTGATTACAGTGGTGGTCTGACACTCGGACATAACATTTAATGAAAAATGTGGTCTCCTACTTTTTATTACCCATACAGTTATATTAGCTTTTGTGCACAAGTAATATCGTCTGTTTATACATTACAAGTTCCCAAAATACAGTTTATCTGCTCTGAAAGCTGCCATTGCATTTTATTCAAGGTGCTTTTTATTATACTGTACAGAAAAATGTTCTAGTGAGCTGTTCTGAACTGTGTGTCTGCATGAAGCACAGAGAGCTTGTTACACACAATGGGCCTGATTCACTAAGACAAATAGCACGCCTTATCAAAGTTAACACGCCTTATCAGAGTCGCATAGCGAACGTATGCCTGCTAATTGGCAATGACGAGAGCTCCACTCTTCCTGCTTTGAGCCCTCGCGGGTTCGTAGCGCTCGCTATGCTACTCTGATAAGGCGTGTTAGTAGGGGCATAACTAGAAATCACTGGGTCCCCCTGCAAAACTTTAGATGCCCCCTTCCCTCCCTAAACAGCACTGTACACAAGACCCTGCTGAAGAGTGAACACTGAATAAGGACTGTCTACAAATCTTTGGCTGCAAAACTTTGTATGATTCAATATCAGTGGCTGAGCAGATGCAGTCATTAGAGCAATTGTGGGAAAGCAGAACGTTTTTTCTCTCCTTGCTTTTAGTTGTCAGTCTCTCAGGACGGGGCCCCCTGTGGCTTCTGGGACTCCCCTGCAGCTGCATCCCTTGCAGGGTCTATTGTTACGCCCCTGCGTGTTAGGCTCCAGAACCCCATTGCAGCTAGAACCAGCCAAGCCTGACAAATTCCATCTCCTGTCTCCAGAACTGTGTGGTCCTAGGCAGGAGCCCAGGTGGCCTTCCCCCAGATCTCCGCATACTGTAGGCTTTGCTGTCCATCATTCCATCCGACTTCCCAGGGAGACGAAACCGGTCGTTTAAACATTTTACATTCATTTGCCTTTCACAGCGCGCTGCCGTGCTTCTGCTCAGTAAACTCTGTGGCCTTACTGTATATATTTCACTTAACTTCCACTGGCTGCTAATGGCCCCCGCGAGCCCCATCTTCTGCCGGTGCAATGAAGATAGATCGTTAGAGAGACGGACTTCATTAAGCCTCTCCCGGAATGAGGACGTTCCGTCATTTATGCCGGTTCCTGGACAATGGGGATCTCCAAGCTAGGCGAAACCGTGCGGCGTAAAAACACCACTCGGCTGTAACCAACAAGATGCTATAGAGCGCTGAGGATGTGATACCGCCCCCTAATGATAGCTTCAGTCTGTACAGTAATATACAGAGGGAACACATACTTGCTTAGTGTGGTTTGCCTTAATAATAATTCAGCTTAAAGTGAACATCTGTGGTTACCCACAATGCACCACTACTGAATATGCAAATTATCTCTTTATGCCCAGAAGCCAGGCTTACATCCAGAACCGCTGGTGTATAGCAAGTCTATAGCTTTACATTTTACAGAGTCACGCCAACCCCACATGCAGACAGCCTGTTTCGGACTTTTGGTCCTCATCAGTACATGGCAGGGATTGATATGGCTACACTATAGTACCCAAAGGCGGAGAAGGCCAAAATGGGGGCAACCCATTGGTTGTCCCCAATTGCTGTAATGTAACTGGCAGCTATTTCCAATTCTGGTGGTTTCTACACCACTCTAAACGCTTTGAAACATTTGTCTTTGAGAGCAGAGGTTTTCTAATTGCAGTTCCTCTGTGGAATCCAGATTTGTGCAGCTCCCGACAAACAGTTTTTGTGGAAACTGGGTTCTGTAGGTGTTCATTCAGCTCTGCAGTGATTTTAGGAGCCGTGGTCTTGCGAGCTTTTCTAACAATTCGATTTAGAGTCCGACAGTCTCTCTCAGACAACTTTGACTTTCGGCCACAACTGTGCTTTGCTGAGGAAGTTTTGCCTTCTCTTTCAAAGGCAGTCATTACTTTTGAGGCAGTACCTCTTGAAATGCCAAGTATTCGGGCAGTTTCTGTTACAGTAGCGCCTGCCATACGAGCACCAACAATTTGGCCTCTTTGAAAGTCTGAGAGATCTGACATTTTTATAAGTTATAACCAACTTTGGTTTAAATATCTGTAAAAAAAACAATTATTTTAATTAAACATATCAAATAAAAATAATAAACCAAAAAAAATTAACATGTCAAGTTTTGATTGCTTAAATTTTAAGCAATCAAAACTTGACATGTTAATTTTTTTTTGTTTATTATTTTTATTTGATATGTTTAATTAAAATAATTGTTTTTTACAGATATTTAAACCAACATGTTCAAAGATTATGATGGCAAAATGTTAGGTGTTTCCATTATTTTCAACATATATATATATATATATATATATATACTAGCTGGTCACCCGGCGTTGCCCGGGTATGTAATTGGCTAGTGTTAGCTCTGTCCACTTTTTCTAATCCTAACACACAATTATCTAGTTTGTGAGCTTTGCGGTCTTTGGCATCAATAATTGGCTGTGGCTCCACTACTTTGAAAATCAATAGGTGAATTTTGATTAGCTTTTGTAGGCTCCACCTACTTTTCTGAATATTAATCCCAGTCACCCACTGTGCAAAGTTTAAGAACCCTGCCATTGACAGACAGTGTAAGAATGGCTGCAGTTTACATTCTGGCAGTTAAATTTTTATTTTTCTCCACCCACTGATGTCCTGATGTTTCCCGGGTATGTATTTGGCTGCTGTTGGCTGTGGCCACTTTTTCTAACCCTAACACACAATTGTCAATAGTCAATGACCAAGTTTGTGAGATTTGTGGTCTTTGGCATGAATAATTTTCATTGAAATGAAACACATCTGATTTGCTGTTTGTGGCCCCACCCCTTTTCTAAATATTTAACCCCAGTCACCCAATGATCAACTGTACCAGGTTTGAGGCTTGTGCCATTAACAGTGCAAAAATGGCAGCAATTAATCAATTTCAATTGCCTTGAAAATCAATAGGTGAATTGTAATTGATTTTTGTAGGCTCCACCCACTTTTTCTGAATATTAATCCCAGTCACCCAGTGACCAACTGTGCAAAGTTTTAGAACCCCACAATTAATAGTGTAAGAATGGCTGCAGTTTACATTTTCCCAGTGAAATTTGTGTTTGTCTCCGCCCACTGAAGACTCGGCATTGCCCAGGTATGTATTTGGCTGGTGCTAGCTCCGCCCACTTTTTCTAACCCAAACACAAAATTACTTAATGACCAAGTTTGTGAGCTTTGAGGTCTTTGGCATCAATAATTTGCATTGAAATAAAATAAATCTGATTGGCTGTGGCTCCACCCCTTTTCTGAATTTGAACATCAACAGTGCAAGAATGGCATCAATTAAATATTCCCCATAAAGATTAATAGGTGGATTTTGATTGGCTTTTGTAGGCTCCACCCACTTTTCTGAATATTAATCTCAGTCACCCAGTGACCAACTGTGCAAAGTTTGAGAACCCTACCATTAATAGTGTAAGAATTGCTGCAGTTTACATTTTCTCAGTGAAATTTGTATTTGTCTCCGCCTACTGATGACCCAGCATTGCCCGATTATGTATTTGGCTGGTGTTGGCTGCGCCCACTTTTCCTAACCCTAACACACAATTACTCAATTACTCAATGACCAAGTTTGTGAGCTTTGCGGTCTTTGGCATCAATAACCTGCATTAAAATGAAACAAATCAGATTGGCTGTTTGGGGCTCCACCCCCTTATATAAATTTAAACCCCAGTCACGCAATGATCAACTGTACCAGGTTTGAGGCTTGTGCCATTAACAGTGCAAGAATAGCAGCAAGGAAATATTCCCCTGAAAAATCAATAGGTAATTTTTGATTGTTTTTTGTAGGCTCCACCCACTTTTCTGAATATTAACCCCAGTCACCCAGTAACCAACTGTGCAAAGTTTGAGAACCCTACCATTAACAGTGTAAGAATGGCTGCTGTTTACATTTTCCCAGTAAAATTTGTATTTGTCTCCGCCCACTTATGACCCGGCGTTGCCCGCTTATGTATTTGGCTGGTGTTGGCTGTGCCCACTTTCCTAACCCTAACACACAATTAATCAATTACTCAATTACCAAGTTTGTGAGCTTTGCGGTGTTTGGCAACAATAATTTGCATTGGAATGAAACAAATCTGATTGGCTATTTGTGGCTCCACCCCCTTTCTGAAATTGAACCCCAGTCACCCAATGATCAACTATACCAGGTTTGAGGATTGTGCCATTAACAGTGCAAGAATGGTAGAAATGTAAATATTCCCCTTGAAAATCATTAGGTGAATTTTGATTGGCTTTTATAGGCTCCAACCACTTTTCTGAATAATAACCCTAGTCACCCAACGACCAACTGTGCAAAGTTTGAGAACCCTGCCATTAACAGTGTAAGAAAAACAAAAGTTTGCTTTCTTAAAACAGAAAGAATTTGCAATAATTCAGGTTGGAGTGAGCTTTGAGATGTCTCCAAGTGCATCACTGCTGAAAATATGCTAATTAACCATTGTTACCCTTAGAAGCTAAACACACCTCCATAACCGCTGGAATGCAATTATGTGTCAGCTTGTTAAATTGTGCAGAGCCATAATAATCCGACACACATACAGACTGTTTTGGATTGTTTGATCCTCATCAGTGCATGGCATGGATTAATTTGGCTCTATGCAGTAGGGCTTGTAACACCGAGAGGGACATGCTACCCAGCTAGCTCATGGTGACCCAGAACTCATTGGGGTGTGTAAGGGACTACAATGGTCCTAAAAGCCCCCTTACTAAGATGTTAAGAAAAACAAACGTTTGCTTTCTTAAAACAGAAATAATTTGCGATAATTCAGGTTGGAGTGAGCTTGAGATGTCTCCCAGAGCATCACTGCTGAATATATGCAAATTAACCATTCTACCCTTAGAAGCTAAACACACCTCCAGTGTAACAGTGTAAGAATGGCTGCAGTTTACATTTTCCAGTGAAATTTGTATTTGTCTCTTTTTGGTTATGGGAATAAAAAGTATCCTATACTTTATTCCAGGTAATGTACTATGTGTGTGCCAAATTTCATTCAAATCCGTTCAGCCGTTTTTGCGTGATCGAGTAACAAACATCCAAACATCTGAACTTTCCCATTTATTATATTAGTAGGATATATATGTAATCTTTTAACCTATCACATTGTTAGGGGGCGTGGTTATAGATGATGGCAGTTGGTGCTGTCTGTTTTCTTTCATGTCTGCCAGCAGTAAAGATGATGATGTGCAGGCTGATCCTGCATCAAACACTATGAACAAATTACATGGCAAATATCAATAATTTTTTGATCTCTTCTATTTTTAACTTCTCTTTTTGAAATGTATTGATTGATTTATTTATTCCTTTTTTTGCTTACGTTCCTCTTTAAACATGTCGCGCCTCTCTAGTCTCTGCCATGTATTAGCTTCCTCCGGCGGTCCAGCGGTTAAGTCGTTCCCGAGCGGTATGCGGAACAGGCGTCTCTGCACGGCTCTGCCACTGATCCCCTGAGCTTCTGCCAGGGTGCCTCTGACCCAGTTCACTGCATAATTCCCATTGTCAGAGTCTGACATGGAAGACAGGCCGGGTGGCAGCAGCCAAACCCCTGCATTAGCTGGCAATCCTCCTCTGCCAAGTCACCCGGCTCACCCGACTATTTATGGAACTTCCTAAACCGCTCGGCACTTCTCCTTTTATAGTGCGGAACTTTAATCAGCCCAGAGGCTGGCAGTGGCATTAGCACAGAACTAAAACCTAATGAATGCAGCGGTAGCCGTGTTCATGTCCTGCCTTCTGCTATGACACCGACTTGCAGGTATACCCCACAGAAGGGTTATGAAGCATGCTTGTTACAGGCAGAAGGTATTTGAAGCATACCTGTCACTGGTTTGACCTAGATAAACCAGAGACAGGGATGAGTAAAATGAAAGAAGAGGCCACAATCCTGAAAAAATGTACCATTGTATGCAGTGCTCTCCCCGGGCTCTTTTAGCTGGGTGCTCCACCCGTCTTATTTTGATGAGTGCCCGGCTGTCATCAGCCCGCCTCCACCTCCTATGTTGTAGGCAGAGCTGCGCCGGGTCTGCATTCCCCCCTCACGCCCCACCCGGCAACTTTTTCATGCCACCCGGCTGGAAAAATATTCTGGGGAGAACACTGGTATGCATATGTATAAAATATGCACTTGTTCCTGAATAATATGCACTAAAATGACTTTTTTCCTATGTTACCATCCCTTACAATAAGTTGTACTTACACACATGCGTTAACTGGCAGCAAAGGGGTGATAATGATTGTTTCAGTCGACAATCGTTGTGTTTTTACGGCAACCGCTGATTAATTCGGCTTGTGCATCGTCCATCGTTAATGATCTGATCCTTAACGACATCTGATGTCCGAGCACGACCGATTACAATTATATTTTCAACACCCCCGACGATTGAAGGCACTCCTATTGTCGTCCCTCCGACTCCCTCCATAGCAACAGAACACATTGCTAGGCTCAAGGCTAGAGATATGTCTGTACAGCATCATTCCCCGAATTGTCACCTGAGGGATCGTTTCCCGATCCCAAATGGACGACAATTATCATACGTGTAGTTAGCTTAACAGTTCTGACAGGTTTTGGACTAGTCAGTCATCTCATGGGGGATTCTCAGGGTTTTCTTTATTTTCGAAGAGCACTTATTGAACAGCAACTGCCAAAATAGCATGCAAGCAGGTAGGCAGACCGGCCGACATCCTTCTACAGATCCTTTCCATAGAGTGATTTTCTAAAGAATAAATAAAATACTAAGAATCTCCCCTGAGGAGACACAAATTATACCAAAACCAGTCAGATTCAGTCAGATTTGTACTGCCTACTGTAGCTGAAGGTGACATAGGAGAAAAGTCATTTATGGCACAATTTACTTGTGCACTTCTTGTAAATATGTATTTTACATTTTCTTTTTATTGTTTTTATGATAGTGGTCCTTTATCCAATCATATTCGAAATCTCAAAATGCAATCATTGTAAAATTGCTTTTTTAATTGAATGTAAAATCGCTAGAAGATCGCAGATAATAAACACCATAGAATCACTCAGTGATTTTGATCACATTTTGCGATAGCAAGTGCGAATGGGGCCTAAGGAAGACCGTACATCAGTGGCGTAGCAATAGGGGGTGCAGAGGTTACAACCGCATCGGGGCCCTTGGGCCAGAGGGGCCCTCCCTCAAGCACAATATTAGCTTTCTATTAGTCCTGTGCTGGTAATTATCACTTCTATAGATGTTGTAAATAGTGGTAATCATTAACAAGCTGTTCCCCAACCCCTTCTTGCACCTCTGACACTGTAGTTGCCATTGGCAGGCTTTGGTGTGTCGTATCAATTGTTATGTATAGAGTGCTTGGGGGGCCCCATGTAAAACTTGCATCGGGGCCCACAGCTCCTTAGCTACGCCACCAAGTACAGTCATACAGGTCTGTGCGCACGTCTGTTTACTTAGACACCAATTTTTCTCTATAACCCCAACACCTTCACCTCCTGACACAATGCTGATATCTACGTACATTTTCCAAAAACCCTCCCCAGCCCCCTCTTGTTACACCAGACAGTCTATAAACACTCATACTGTCAGCCAGAACTTTAAAGGGAACCTGACATGAGAGAAGTATGGAGGCTGACATGTTTATTTCCTTTCAAACAACGCACATTGCCCGGCTGTCCTGCTGATCCTCTGCCTCTAATACTTTAAGCCATAGCCCCTGAACAAGCATGCAGCAGATCATGTACTCTCACTAAAGTACGACTGGATTAGCTGCATGCTGGCTTCAGGTGTGTGATTCAGACACGACTGCAGCCAAAGTGATCAGCAGGACAGCCAGGCAACTGGTATTGTTTATCAGTAAATAAACATGGCAGCCACCCTATTCTTCTCACCTCGGGATCCTTTTAAATATCACCTGATGCGGAGAGAGGCGACAATGGCAGGAACTTGCCATAACTACGACTCTCAAGTGATTTCATTACATAGCGGGGTTTAAAAAACAAACCCCCCCAAAAAGTCGAGGAATTGTTTAAGAATCATACGGCCTAAACGATTTCCTCCTCCTGCGATCGCCAGAGGTCCTGTCTCATTCCCGCAGTACAATATAGATTAGTTAGACGGTGCGAAAGCAGCAATCGTCCTAATGTTGCGTAAAGAAGCGGCGGCTGGAAGATTTCTGGAGCGTATCGAGCGCCGAGGAGCGGCGAGAGCGGGTAATGCGCGTCTGCGGCAGCCAGCCAATACAGGCAAATGTCATTTGTATAATTGTATTTTACAGAGTAGCTCCTCTACCCCCGCTGAATATTAATTTGTTATCGGCAGACACCACGGAGCCGTCGGGCGCAGGCGGGGCGGTTAATTAATATAATGGCACCCTTTTAAAAGGCGTTGTTAATTTATTGGGAGCATTATGGCTGAAATACAACTTCCTTCTAGAAGTAATTGTTTACAAATACGTCATACATGACAGCAACGTTTACAAATCGCTGCATAATGGCCGTCCGTTCGCCATTAGGCCAGCGGGCGCCGTCGTGCATCCTGTTATACGGTAATCTTCCGAGAGCATACCTTATGGAGTTACTTTTGTCGAAAAATACAAATGCATTTAACTCTACCTCCCGAGCCTCAAACCAGAGGAAAAAAAAACACAAACGTAATATTTTCTCTAAGGATCACCATCCTCCCCCTAGTAATTATAGTTGTGGGGGGGTCTATCAGTGTAAGGAGAGCATCCCTGCCTCTTGAAAAGGCAGATACAGTATAGAAGTTCCCATAACAACTTCCTGTGGTGAGATATTCCACTTCTTAACCCCTCCTACTGTGATGGACAGCTGGTAAAATCTCCTTTCCTCCATACACAGTTAATTTTTTTATTTTTGTCATTGGAAGTGAAGCACAAATAAATCTGACTTGTATGCAACTTATATGCAGTTTGGAATTGGGCAAAATAATCAGTTAAGGCATTTGATGACCCCCAAGGCTTGTTGAATGGTCAATGGAATGTTAAAAATGTGTTTTTAAAAATAAAAAATAAAATAAAAAGGAAAGTTGATGCTAGTTGTATGTTAATTTCAGCTGATTATTTTGATTGTTCCCATTACAAGATACATAAACTCAACTAAAATTAACATGTAATTTACATCAACTCCCCCCCCCCCCCCCATACACACACACACTGTTCTCACCTGTATTAAAGGGGACCTGAACTCAGAACTTCCGCTCTGCTCTAAAAGATAAGCAATAGCATAGTAACCTTTAAAGAAAAACATTTCTTTGCTACAGCTGATACAAATACTGCAATACATCTGCAGTGTGTCAGCTTCCTGCTTTCATGGAAGCAGACATAGGGTTAACATCCTGTGCTTTTAAATTAGCTTATCTGCTGTGGCAGCCAGCTGACACAGCTAAGGGAGCAAACTACAATTGTGATTAGTCACAGATGAGGGGGGATTAGGCTAAACTCTCTGAATACATACAGGGTGCATTCCTCTATGTTTCCTTCTGTCCTGTGCAAGACTTCAGGTCCACTGTAAATGAAGTGGGTTGGAGTTTCCCTTTGCGTTTCCACCGTCTGCAGTGAATGAGCCCCCGCGCTGGAACAATTCCCTCTCCAGGTTTCTGGCGTGCGTTCTGGGTGCGTCCGCCTCGCTCGCGTCTGCCTGCTGTTTATTTGTTTGATTCGTTTTTTTCTGCACGTTTGAGAAAGCGGCGAGCCTGTGATAAAAGCCGGCTTTATCCTCATTTCACTCCGGCGGCGGTGGAACCTCAGCCCGCCGCGTCCCTTGCACATATGGCCCGGCAGACTTTGATTGTTTGAGGCTGCTCGCATTAATTCAAGAAACAGGCCGACGCGCCTGACGCAAAAATGTAAACCGTGAATTAATGGGCTCATCTGGGCATCCGATGCCAACCGACAACGGGATCTCGTGTACGCCGTGCGTGGGATCGTGACCGAATGCCAGACGTGCTGCCTGGTTAACCAGCGCCGCCCCTTACCAGGACTCGCCTAACCTGTCAGACAAGACTAATTGCATAGCTCCCAACTGTCCCTCTTTGGGAGCCCTGTCCCTCTGTCCCTCTTTCCTCCTCATGTGTCCCTCTTTCAGGACTTTGTCCCTCTTTCTATGTAAATATATATATTTCTCAACTAAAAAAATGTGCTTGATTGACTCTAAATTATTCCCATCCTTTAGGTACCTGGCTCTTCTACTGACTACATATGCATTGCTCCGTTATTGCCTGATGAAGCGGGATCAAACCTGCGAAACGCGTTGCATATTTGGAGTTCATAAATAAAATGTATTGACTGTCTTTACTACAGTCGTTGTGTAACTTGGAGGAGGTAAGTCCACCACTACCTGCTCTATTTACCAAGAATTTGGTTCTTTAAGCTCATTTAGCTTCCTTTTATCCTTTTATTGCCTGATGAAGCGGGCTTGGTCCTGCGAAACGCGTTGCATCTATTGGGGTACTAATAAAGTGTTTATTTATGTCAGACGAGTAGTCTAGTCTGCTTTCGGAGGTAAGTCCACCACTGACTCCCCAGCATATTTTAAAACTTTTAATTATTGTTTTTATACTGCTGGCGCCTCTGTTCATCAAAGTCAATAAATGTAGACATTCACCTATGGAGAGGGAATGCTCTGAATCCTATAGGATCTCGATGCACGGAAATCATTCATAAGGTGGCCACTAACAATACAAGTTCTAGTGAATCAGTCGAGCGATCAGATAATTCTGATCGGAAGAGAAATGTGGTAATACAGATCAGTAGATCAGTAGTCCGGAGCCCGCGGTGTACAGAGATCACTCTTACAGTGGATTGGCGAGATCAGTGATGTCACAGCCATGTAGATCAGTAGTCCGGAGCGCTGGCCTGTATAAACACGTCACGGCGGGTGACATAGAGCAGAGCCCAGCCCGGGAGATGCTGAGGGGTAGCACAAATCCCTCGTTAGCTGTTTCAAATTAAGCGAAAAAGCAATTACTGCGAGAACGGAAGCTGCTAACTCCTCGCTGGCGAATGGGAGAATATAGTCTTCATATAGCGGGAGTGCTGATGGATTATCAACCAGTCTCCGATCCCTCCTGCCAACAACGCTACCCCGGATGGTGGGCTTCCTGCCAACAACGCTACCCCGGACGGTGGGCTTCCTGCCAACAACGCTACCCCGGACGGTGGGCTTCCTTCCTGCCAACATTACCCCGGACGGTGGGCTTCCTGCCAACAACATTACCCCGGACGATGGGCTTCCTGCCAACAACATTACCCCGGACGGTGGGCTTCCTGCCAACAACGCTACCCCGGACGGTGGGCTTCCTGCCAACAACATTACCCCGGACAGTGGTATTCCTCCCAACAACCCTACCCTATACAGTGGGCTTCCTTCCTGCCAACATTACCCCGAACGGTGGGCTTCCTCCCAACAACATTACCCCGGACGGTAGGCTTCCTGCAAACAACATTACCCCAGACGGTGGGCTTCCTGCCAACAACGTTACTCTGGACGGTAGACTTCCTGCCAACAACATTACCCCGGACAGTGGGCTTCCTGCCAAAAACGCTACCCCGAACGGTGGGCTTCCTGCCAAAAACGCTACCCCGGACGGTGGGCTTCCTCCCAACATTACCCCGGACGGTGGGTTTCTTGCCAACATTACCCCGGACGGTGGGCTTCCTCCCAACAACATTACCCTGGACGGTAGGCTTCCTGCAAACAACATTACCCTGGACGGTGGGCTTCCTGCCAAAAACGCTACCCCGGACGGTGGGCTTCCTGCCAACAACATTACCCCGGACGGTGGGCTTCCTGCCAAAACGCTACCCCAGACAGTGGGGTTTCTGCCAAAAACGCTACCCCGGACAGTAAGCTTCCAGCCAACAACGTTACTCCGGATGGTGGGCTTCCTGTCAACAACGTTACCCCGGATGGTGGGCTTCCTGCCAACAACATTACCCCGGACGGTGGGCTTCCTGCCAACAACATTACCCCGGACGCTGGGCTTCCTGCCAACAACGTTACCCCGGACGGTGGGCTTCCTGCCAACAACATTACCCCGGACGGTGGGCTTCCTGCCAACAACATTACCCCGGACGGTGGGCTTCCTGCCAACAACATTACCCCGGACGCTGGGCTTCCTGCCAACAACATTACCCCGGACGGTGGGCTTCCTGCCAACAACATTACCCCGGACAGTGGGCTTCCTGCCAACAACGCTACCTCATACAGTGGACCGCAGGAGCACAAACAGCGCCGACAGGACTCCCAACAGTGCTGGTCCCAGGAGAGACTGGTTTGTCTTGTATGCAGCCCTTGGTTTTTTTTTTTTAAGGCTTAATAAATAGCGTTTACGCGATCATTCATTTTCACTGCAAAAAACGCTTACCGATTTCGGCCATATGGATCGGGGAACAATTGTTTGCCATCCCTGAGATCTCTGATCCATCTGGCCCTGATCTGCCGGTGACTATTCAGCTTAAAGCGTTACTAAGGTGTAAAAAAAAAATCAGTTTGACTTACCTGGGGCTTCTTGCAGCCCCCTGGAGTCATCCTGTGCCCACGCCATCTCTCCGAGCCCTTCCAGCCAAACCAATCCTCCGGTACCCCCCAGCGACCCACTTTTTTCGTTTTCAGATGCCCGACCACGATCAGAGCATGATCACGGACACACGCAGCCAGGGCCATGCAGGCACAGTGGCTGCTGACTGGCTGAGTCATTGAAAATGAAAGTGGTTTGCTGCGGGGGACCGGAGGATTGGTTTGTCCCGGCACTGGCACAGGATGGCTGCAGGGGCCGGCTGAAGCCCCAGGTAATTTAAACTGGCTTTTTTTGAATGCCTTTAGGTTTCCTTTAAGTGGCAAGGAAATAATTTATAGTGCTTTTTATTCTGGGAGAAATGTATAGTTTTTGTGTATGTATTTTAACCACTTTATCCACCACTGCAGTACATCTACGTTCTCTGTGATTTCATCTAAGCCACGAGCCAGTAGATATACGTCTTGTAGCAGAAGCAGTGCTGTGCAGGATTGAGCTTGCTCCTGTGCACAACACCGACACTATCTGGTGCAGGACTAATTGGTGAATGGGAATATATGTTCCCTGACCCAATAAGATAGATTTTTATTGAAACATACTTCTCAGTTCATAATGAAAAATACACACTGTAGCATTATTTCAGAATCCAATATCCTCACCATAAATTGTGACAGGAACATAATCTAAGTTTTGTCATGAACGGTAGAAATAGCCCCTCCCCCCAAAATTGTGTTTTCTATCTACAATAGCACTTTCTATTTTTTTTTTTTTTTTACTGGAATTGGTAAAACTGAGAAATAATGTGTTTTTTCTATTTTTTTCCTATTAAAGTGCATAGAAAACAAAATTGTTCAAAGGGAAAAATGCCATACAATGAAAGTCTAGTTAGTCTTGAGCAAAACAATAAATATTTCATTTAGGTGTCATAAGTAGGGATAAAGTTAATGCTGATTAAATAAAATGTCAAAACTGCTCTGGTCCATTAGGGGGAACAAGGTCTGGGTGCAAAGTGGTTATATTTTGCAAATGTCATGACAGTTGTCCTGAAGACAGACATCCATAGGGGTGAGAGGGGATTTTCCTCATACCTTGCAGTGTGTGCTGTAGGTGGGAGGAGATTATAGAATGTATAGGAATGATTTGTGTGGGTGTATAAGTCAGTGCTTTATATAGTGCAATAATACCTGGCTGCTGCTGTACAGTATACATGTGGTATTATTCTGTGCCTGCGGGGGACAATGCCGCGCAATAATGACGGATTAGCACATGACCGCATATCTTTTACAGGCTGTACCACACGTGTAATGCAGAGACAATACCGGCTCAGTGTAACAAAGCCCCTCTTCATAAAGCCCTATTGTCTGCCTCAGAGCTTGCACTCTACTGCCGCGCACATTCCTGTGGCCTTGAAATAACCAATTTCTCAGCTAATCCCGGCTTGCCTGGTGGCTGGGGGGGCAGTAATGAGAATCGCTCTGCCTCCGCCTCCCGTGCAGCGCCGCGCACACATCAATGGCTCGCTTCATGCCTCCCTCAATGCAGACTTTATATGCGCTGTTCGGAACCCACCTGCGCCGCTCTGATCATCGCTCCGCAGCACTCCCGGAGCTAAAGGGGAACACCGCACTCACCTGGAACTCCGGGGCTAAAGGGGAACGCCGCACTCACCTGAAACTCTGGGGCTAAAGGTAAACGCCGCGCTCACCTGGAGCTCCGGGGCTAAAGGGGAACGCCGCGCTCACCTGAAACTCCGGGGGCTAAAGGGGAACGCCGCGCTCACCTGGAACTCCGGGGCTAAAGGGGAACGCCGCACTTACCTGGAACTCCATGGCTAAAGGGGAACGCCGCGCTCACCTGAAACACCGGGGGCTAAAGGGGAACGCCGCACTCACCTGAAACTCCGGGGCTAAAGGGGAACGCCACACTCACCTGGAACTCCGGGGCTAAAGGGGAACGCCGCGCTCACCTGAAACTCCGGGGGATAAAGGGGAATGCCGCACTCACCTGGAACTCCATGGCTAAAGGGGAACGCTGTGCTCACGTGAAACTCCGGGGCTAAATGGGAACGCCGCACTCACCTGGAACTCCAGGGATAAAGAGGAACGCCGCACTCACCTGAAACTCCGGGGGATAAATGGGAACGCCGCACTCACCTGGAACTCCAGGGATAAAGGGGAATGCCGCACTCACCTGGAACTCTGGGGCTAAAGGGGAACGCCCCCCTTCCTGGAACTCCAGGGCTAAAGGGGAACGCCGTGCTCACGTGAAACTCTGGGGCTAAAGGGGAACGCCGCACTCACCTGAAACTCCGGGGATAAAGGGGAACGCCGCACTCAACTGAAACTCCGGGAGCTAAAGGGGAACGACTTGGCTAAAGGGGAATGCCGCACTCACCTGGAACTCCGGGGATAAAGGGGAACGCCCCCCTTCCTGGAACTCCGGGGCTAAAGGGGAACGCCGTGCTCACGTGAAACTCCGGGGATAAAGTGGAACGCCGCACTCACCTGGAACTCCGGGGATAAAGGTGGAACGCCGCACTCACCTGAAACTCCGGGGGCTAAAGGGGAAAGCCGCGCTCACCTGAAACTCCGGGGCTAAAGGGAAACGCTGCACTCACCTGGAACTCCGGGGATAAAGGGGAACGCCGCGCTCACCTGGAGCTCCGGGGATAAAGGGGAACTTCGCACTTACCTGGAACTCCAGAGATAAAGGGGAACGCCGCACTCACCTGGAACTCCGGGGGCTAAAGGGGAACGCCGCACTCACCGGGAACTCCGGGGGCTAAAGGGGAACTCCGCACTCACCTGGAACTCCGGGGATAAAGGGGAACGCCGCACTCACCTGGAACTCCGGGGATAAAGGGGAACTCCGCACTCACCTGGAACTCCAGGGATAAAGGGGAACGCCGCACTCACCTGGAACTCCGGGAATAAAGGGGAATGCCGCGCTCACCTGGCACTCCGGGGCTAAAGGGGAACGCCCCCCTTCCTGGAACTCCGGGGCTAAAGGGGAGCGCCGTGCTCACGTGAAATTCTGGGGCTAAAGGGGAACGCCGCACTCACCTGGAACTCCGGGGATAAAGTGGAACGCCGCACTCACCTGGAACTCCGGGGATAAAGTGGAACGCCGTGCTCACCTGGAACTCCGGGGATAAAGGGGAACGCCGCGCTCACCTGGAACTCCGGGGATAAAGGGGAACTCCGCACTCACCTGGAACTCCGGGGATAAAGGGGAACTCCGCACTCACCTGGAACTCCGGGGATAAAGGGGAACTCCGCACTCACCTGGAACTCCGGGGATAAAGGGGAACTCCGCACTCACCTGGAACTCCGGGGATAAAGGGGAACGCCGTGCTCACCTGGAACTCCGGGGATAAAGGGGAACGCCGCGCTCACCTGGAACTCCGGGGATAAAGGGGAACTCCGCACTCACCTGGAACTCCGGGGATAAAGGGGAACGCCGCACTCACCTGGAACTCCGGGGATAAAGGGGAACTCCGCACTCACCTGGAACTCCGGGGATAAAGGGGAACACCGCACTCACCTGCAGCTGTCATTTTTCCTGTAGCTCTGCTCTGCCTATCAGTGTGTGCGGCTGCCGGAGAGATACGTAGAGGGCGCGCTTCTCTTGCGCAGACTGGCTGCAGTTACGGGACCCGGTACAGAAGACAGAGAAGACTGAGGACGGCGGCGGGGGAGCGATCCAAGCGCATGGGGCTGGAGGAAGCCCCAGGTATGTATAAATCTTTTATATTTTATCAACTCTGGTGCACTTTAAGAATTGGAGGCCTAAAATTCTAGGAAAAATGTACTGCTTTTAGACTGATAAATCCAGCCAGAAATGCACCGCCAGAAACAGAAAATAAAATGATGAGACTTGTTTCTATGTTACTAATGCTCTCTTTGCCATCGGTACTACACATAGAATTAATGATCTCATACATTTATCTACACTTCAGGTCCACTTTCAATCTCTTGGTAAGAGAAGACAGCGATCTCCCAGGTCACTGAGCCCTTCCTAATGTAACGGCTATATTTAGAGTCCCCCCACCCCCGCCCAGCACAGCGCAGCGATGGTTAACAGCGAGTCTTTACTCATTCATGAGATTGATTTTCCGTTCATGTTATCCTAAATGCGCAGTCGATGTTACAGCATGATCAGATGCATTATTCATGGGCTCTGTATAATGTACTCCCAATGACACTCCAATCCAGGGCTGACATCAGATAGAGAGATGTCCTGATCTCTTCCCCCGAGACTCAGCTGAGACTACATGCCAAGATGGCTGCCCGGGGCAATAGCGCCAACCAGGGAACCTGCATATCCATCCCGGCCCGGACACACCAGGGGGCCTAATTATTATTATTATTATTATGTATATGTACAGCGTTGGAGGTGGATAACAAGTTGTTTGGCAGAAAATCAGCACTGCTCCTTCAAAAGAACAACACTTTTTCGATTGCCAGATGTAGAAAAAGATGATCAGCTGACAGCCCATTTCCAGAAATAAAGAGGAATGTGTAACCAAGGGTTGGACTTCATCCCAATCAGTAGCTGATACCCCCTTTCCCATGAGAAAGCTTTACCTTTTCTCTAATAGATCATCAGGGGGCTCTGTATGGCTGATATTGTGGTAAAACCCCTCCCACTGTGTGATGTCAGGACCATGGTTCTGACAGTTTCCTATCTGTGAACCTCGTTGCATTGTGGGAAATAATGTCTTTTTCTGTACAGATCACCTGACAGGACTAAAGATGTCACCATGTGATAAACGTCCGAATGTAAATCAGGGAGAGGAAAGATTTTACAATGGGCAAACACTGACTAAATCATTTATAAATGAATATTGTAAACAATAATGTAAATACTATCTCCCCTCCGAGTTGTCACAATCTCGGAGGGAGAAGTAATTCAGGGTCCGGATCCCCAAATTACCCCGTGCGTGGTGTGCGAACTATGGCCTTACTGCTATAGCCAGGCCAAGCTTCGGCGCTACGCGGCGTGCGGCAGGCGCCGTAAAGCCTTGCTTCACAAAAAGGTCCATTGGTGTGTTCCAGGACGTAGAATCTACATCCAGCATTGAAAACCGCAAGGCTCCCGCGCATGTATGTTTGCACGCTCCCGTGCACAGTGGCCACTAGACAATGAATGATTGCTGCTACAGTATAGTCAATAGCAGCAATCATTCAGTTCGGCTAATTTTACACGGAGGCCTTGCACTGGCCAATATACGAGCATAGCAAATGCAATATAATGAAAGTAAACTGATCAGATAAACAATTGTATCTATCCTTCTACACGTATAAATGCCTTTTTGAGATATCCCACAGTTTTATTGTATGTATAAATCTACTGATTAAAGGATACCCGAGGTGACATGTGACATGATGATAGACATGTGTATGTACAGTGCCTAGCACACAAATAACTAGGCTGGGTTCCTTTTTTCTCTTTCTCTGTCTGAAAGAGTTAAATATCGGGTATGTAAGTGGCTGACTCAGTCCCTGACCCTCATTGATAAGAAATTCCAACTATAAAACACTTTCTTAGCAAAAAATGGCTTCTGAGAGCAACAAAGAGATAAAAAGGGGAAATTCTTATCAGTGAGGGTCACACTGTAGTCACTTCCTGTCTGAGTCAGGACTGAGTCAGCCACTTACATACCTGATATTTAACTCTTTCAGGCAGAGAAAGAAAAAAAGGAACACAGCATAGTTATGTGTGTGCTAGGCACTGTACATACACATGTCTATCTCATCGTGTCACATGTCATTTTACCATATACGGTGGCTTGCAAAAGTATTCAGCCCCCTTGAAGTTTTCCACATTTTGTCACATTACTGCCACAAACATGAATCAATTTTATTGGAATTCCACATGAAAGACCAACACAAAGTGGTGTACGCGTGAGAAGTGGAACAAAAATCATACATCATTCCAAACATTTTTTTACAAATCAATAACTGAAAAGTGGGGTGTGCGTAATTATTCAGCCCCTTTTGGTCTGAGTTCAGTCAGTTGCCCATAGACATTGCCTGATGAGTGCTAATGACTTAGAGTGCAACTGTGTGTAATCTAATGTCAGTACAAATACAGCTACTCTGTGACGGCCTCAGAGGTTGTCTAAGAGAATATTGGGAACAACAACACCGTGAAGTCCAAAGAACACACCAGACAGGTCAGGGATAAAGTTATTGAGGAATTTAAAGCAGGCTTAGGCTACAAAATGATTTCCAAAGCCTTGAACATCCCAAGGAGCACTGTTCAATCGATCATTCAGAAATGGAAGGAGTATGGCACAACTGTACACCTACCAAGACAAGGCCGTCCACCTAAACTCACAGGCCGAACAAGGACAGCGCTGATCAGAAATGCAGTCAAGAGGCCCATGGTGACTCTGGACGAGCAGCAGAGATCTACAGCTCAGGTGGGGAAATCTGTCCATAGGACAACTATTAGTCGTGCACTGCACAAAGTTGGCCTTTATGGAAGAGTGGCAAGAAGAAAGGCATTGTTAACAGAAAGCATAAGAAGTCCCATTTGCAGTTTGCCACAAGCCATGTGGGGGACACAGCAACCATGTGGAAGAAGGTGCTCTGGTCAGATGAGACCAAAATGGAACTTTTTGGCCAAAATGCAAAACGCTATGTGTGGCGGAAAACTAACACTGCACATCACTCTGAACACACCATCCCCACTGTCAAATATGGTGGTGGCAGCATCATGCTCGGGGGTGCTTCTCTTCAGCAGGGACAGGGAAGCTGGTCAGAGTTGATGGGAAGATGGATGGAGCCAAATACAGGGTACACTTGGAAGAAAACCTCTTGGAGACTGCAAAAGACGTGAGACTGGGGCGGAGGTTCACCTTCCAGCAGGACAATGACCCTAAACATAAAGCCAGGGCAACAATGGAATGGTTTAAAACAAAACATATCCATGTGTTAGAATGACCCAGTCAAAGTCCAGATCTAAATCCAATCGAGAATCTGTGGCAAGATCTGAAAACTGCTGATCACAAATGCTGTCCATCTAATCTGACTGAGCTGGAGCTGTTTTGCAAAGAAGAATGGGCAAGGATTTCAGTCTCTAGATGTGCAAAGCTGGTAGAGACATACCCTAAAAGACTGGCAGCTGTAATTGCAGCAAAAGGTGGTTCTACAAAGTATTGACTCAGGGGGCCGAATAATTACGCACACCCCACTTTGCAGTTATTTATTTGTAAAAAATGTTTGGAATCCTGTATGATTTTCGTTCCACTTCTCATGTGTACACCACTTTGTATTGGTCTTTCACGTGGAATTCCAATAACATTGATTCCTGTTTGTGGCAGTAATGTGACAAAATGTGGAAAACTTCAATGGGGCCGAATACTTTTGCAAGCCACTGTATATCAGTGGGAACATTAGAGAAAACCCCTACCCTGATCTCTGTTTCATTATTCACTGCTCAGCCTGCTTGTTATCAGCCCAGATAAAATCCCAGACTGAGCATTGAGTCTGGTTTTGCTATAATGACTCAGCTATAATGATTCCTGAGCAGAGCCAGAAGGGGGCAGGCTTGGACTTGAAAAGACAGCACAGAAGACAGACTCGGCTATAAAGATTCCTGAACAAAGCCAGACTGAATGCTAAGTCGGGGATTTTATCAGGGCTGATAACAAGCAGGCTGAGCAGTGAAGAATGAAACAGAGAGCAGGGTAGGTGTTTTCTCTAATGTTCCCACTGATATATATGGTAAAATACATGAGAGTGCTTCGTCTCTGGTTCCCTTTAAGCTTTCAATTCATTTTATGCAGTGTTTCATGTTATAGAGCAGAGATGACATTTTGAGTCTCATACCAATTTAAACAACTCTGAGCTGCTTTGTTCTCAAATATCCCTGTGTTGCAATCCCGAGAACCCCCATGTTGCTTCCACATTACTGCCCCCTGCTGCACAAGCCATGTCCCCTCCCCACCACTTGAGGGGGGAGAAGGAAGGTTGGGGATGGTGTAGGGTAGGGGATCGGTGTAGGGTCTCTATCTGCAATGTTACCCAAACGAATTCTTTACGTGTAACACACAAACCTGCAGTGGGAACGAGGCCTAAGTGGTGATAAAAAAGATCACCCTGTTGGTACATCTCCACTTTTTAATACATAGTCCCCTTCCTGTGAGTATGATGTAATATCTACATTACTGAATGTCATTCTTCCCATCCTGTTAACATCTTCTGACAGATCTTCAAGCAAAGAAAAAGTTAATTGTAAGCTCTTGCGGTTCAGTTCCTTCCGCCTGTATATGAGACCTGCGAGGTTGGGGCTGTCTGGCACTTACTTATATACATTAGAGCTGTGTTAGTTTTGGCTGGCTTCATATGGATCTTGTAAGACAGGTTTTCCAGTACGGAGACCCCGGGCCAACAGAAACACCATGGCTTCCTGAACACGATCGCTACTACTTACAGCACGCCGACAGACGTCTGGGGAGCGAGGGGTTAAACGGCAGAGATAGGCACGTCTACATAATGTACATTCATAAAAGTGTAACAACAGCCTTTTGTATATGTGTATTTTTTTTGCTTGTTTTATTCTTTGTTTTGTTTTTAAAATAGTCAATAAAGTTTTAAAAACTCCTGTTTTTTATTGCTGTCTGTGTCCCCACTGGGGAACCTGTAACGTTGTACAGGTTTAAAGCAGTGTTAACCTCTGATATAAAATTCAATAAAAATGTGTTTTAATTCTTTTTATTACCCATACAGTTACCAAATTTGCTTTTTTTGCGCACAATTCATATTGTCCGTTTTCAAATTACAAGTTCCCAAAGTCCAGTTTATCTGCTCTGAAAGCTGCCGTTGTAATGCATAGCATCTATACAGTATTATAATGTATCCAGTGATAATGTCTTCTCTGTATAGTTTGAGCTTATGTTCAGCTGAAACACTGCCAGGAATGTTGGCTAATAGTGGCTGATAAGGAAACATTATCAAGGTAATGTAATCACTCCCTCAACTTCTGATTTGGAGCTAAGCATGCCACTGAAGAAGAAAGTGCTGTGTTTAACTGCTTGAATGCTGTTCTGCTAACTTTTTTTCTGTTAGTAGGCTTTATGTTATGAAGAACATTTTAGTGCACAGAAGAAATGCAGAGGATCAGAAATGCAGAGGATCCCACATCCTGCTGAAGACCACCAATCCAGCGTTGGGAGGCTGTGGAAGTGCGCGGCCCACTCCCGTCTGTGACCACGAGCCTTGTGTCTGCACAGAAGCACGGAGTAGCTCAGGCTCGGTGGAAACATCCAAGCCTGATCGGCTCTGCGCACTGCACTGGTGTGAGGCGTCCCGTGCCTGTGCAGTGCGGCTAGGATCGGTCATAGATTGGAGCACAGCCACGTGCACCGATCCACAAAGCTCTTATTGATGATCTCTGGGGGGTCCCAGCAATGGACTGCGGGAGGAGTGGGGGGGGGGGGTTTAGTGGGAAGCCTCTAAGTTATCAATTTGGTACACTTTTTTTGCCTTTAGGTAAACCTTACCAATGTAATTACACCAGAATTGCTCAGCATAGGTGATTAGAAATGGTCAATTATGCAAATTGTGTATGCAAATTTATGCAGCTCGAAAATGAACCAATCAAATCCTGCTGAGTAAAAATTGTTTGGTCCATTTTCATGCTGCATACTTTTGCTTACAACATTTGCATAAACCTGCACCAACTCAAAATTATTTGCATCTCACTGACCATACCTAATCTCAAGTACCCCTGGCCCTAGGTGTATATGAATGCATCGCTAGTTCACCCTGACTATCGCTATCGCTTGGAATAAAATACTGATTCAGTTTCATTTACATACTATTGATATTTATTTTCTAACACTCAGAATTTGTTAAACTTTAATTAGCGGTCGCTTTATACCGTAAGTGGAACTAATTAGGTCTTAATAAACAAGTATTCGTGTTTAAATAATAAAAAACGGGGAGGAATATGGAAAATGAAATTACAGGACGCGAGGGAAATCTCAGCAGTGATTCGCAAAGCAGAGCTCATCACTTATCTCTGCTTATCACACTTAACTCACATTTTATCTCTCCAGTGGGTGTAAGCAGTAAGGCCCATTCACACTTACAAAACGCAGGCGATTTTTGCCGCGTTTTCCTGGAGTGATTTTGAAAAATCACTGAACACTGCGGCGATTATGGCACGATTGCGTTTAGCGGTTCTATAGCATTGAAACACGATTGCCTGGAAATCACTTGAAAATGGTGCAGGCGACGCTTCTGCGTTTCGCGTTTTTTGGGCGATTTGCGGCGATTAGCGCTAATCGCCCGAGTAATGGGCCCATAGGGTTTCATTACGCTGGCGCTTTTAAAAAGCGCTAGTGTTTGAGCGTTTTGCCGAAATTTGCGGCAAAACTGCAGTAAGAAGAATAACATGTAATGCTGGGTACACACGATACGATTTACTGTGCGATAGATAGATCCGACTGATAAAATCCCTCATGTCCGATATTACGCACGATCGATTCTGCGCTCGATTTCTCATAGAAGTGAAAGGAAAAAAGATAAGAAAACGAGCAAAGATAAGATAAGGGAATCGAGCGCAGAATCAAGTGCAGAATCGAACGGAAAAACGATTGGGTCGTAAAATCGCACGTGTGTATCCAGCATAATGTCTGGTACACACCATGCAATTTCCCATAAGATCGATGGGTCAAAACGATTATTTCCAACATGTCCGATCTGATTTCCAATCGTTTTCCTGATCAATTTTGCACAGAAGTGATTAGAAAATCTTTCAGAAAAACGATCAGAAAACAGATCTGACCTGTTGGAAATGATCGATTTCGCCAGTCATTCGGATGGTAAATTGCATGGTGTGTAGCAGGCATAAAGTGTTACCGCATGATGAGTGGAGCAGAATGCAATCATTGCATGCAATGCATTACACTGCACTCATCACGTGGAAAGGGCTTATTTTCACTGTGAGCCGTGGCTGGTTCGGCTGCGGCTCCCATTCTGCTCCGTAGCCACAGCCCAAATTGCCATGCACTACATGGGTTCAGATGTGTGCTGCACAAGTCTGCAGCATGCCGTTTAGATTTACACCGAAATGCGATCTGGACGGAAAGCCATTGAAAGCATAGTCAGCGTTACTCCATGCAGCTCACAAGCGGGGAAACACTGCAAATCTGTTTATAGTGTAAAGCAGGCCCTTAGACTTTACACACGTAATTCTGCTTACCAGTTTAGTGAATACACCCCCCTTATGAGTCGGTTTAGACTGAAGGCTGAATGCGTCATTCAACCCATTAGCAGCTTCAGTAGAGTTATCTCGTTTAAGATAAGCACACTGCTTTTGACCTTAGTCGGCAGAACTGTAAATTCCTGGAATGCTTTGATGTCTCTCTACTAACAGAAAATATAAAAACTGAAAGCCGAACTCTGAATTCTCTCACACTGTCTCATTATACAATACAATACAATAACATTTCATTGTGTCAAGTAGTCATAAATACACATTACAGATGTACTAATTAGAAGCAGGGACATGTAACACAAAAGAAAAAAAATGAGCTTAGGGCTCTTTCACATCAGAGCTTGCGTTGGAGAACGCTCAAAGCATACGTTTTGTTGTATGCGTTTTAATGCGTTTTGCACTGCAGTGAGTGTGCGTTTTTAATCCGTTTTCAATGCGTTACAGGACATAGGAAAACACAGGTAATTTTTTTTTCTTTTAGTTTTCAACTTTCTACATTGTTCCTCTGTTGCATTCTGGGACTGATTGCCTGCGTTAACGGATTAAAAACGCGCATAGTGTGCGTTTTACATTGACTAACATTGTAACGCATAAAGCTAGCGTTGGCCGAAAAACTGCGCCTGGGTGCAGTGTAACGCAACGCACAAAAAGGCTGCGTTATATGTGAAAGCTAAAATGAAAGTCTATGGACTTTCATTTCACCTTGGGTAACGCAAACTTTATCCTTTGCGTTGAAATGCAGAAAATCTGCCCTATTGTGAAAGAGCCCTTAAAGGGGAACTTTTTTCAGGGGTTGCAGCGCTGGAACAAGAAGGAGGGTGGGGGATGCCTCTCCAGAGGCTTCCCCCTCCCGAGACCATTACCCCATAGCAGTGTTGCTCGCAAATTTTCGCCAAAGTCATTTTCGCTGTGAAAATGACAATTTCAATTTTGAGAAAATGTATGCAAATAATACATTGCATTTTTGCAATATTGAACAATTCCTGAAAACAGGAAAAATCTTTATTTTTACCGCAAAAAAGTGTTATTTTTACTGCAAAAATCACTTATTTTTGTACATTAAATTATTTAATTACAAACTTACTACAAAATGATTTTTTATGGCATTTTTGCTCGAAAGTCGAATGTAACATTATTTTCTCGAAAATTAATGCAAAAAGAATATTGGCGATTTTACTCATCACGACCCCATAGGGACACTTTTTTTTCCCTACAAGCACATTTTAAAACTAAAAATCTACCACATCGTAATTGAGATAAATGGGAGTGTTCCTCTCACAGTGCTTTATTGAAAAAGAGTGAATAACAAGGATACAAAAGAACATTGCAGAGCAAATGTTACTACAGAGTACAACATGTCCAATATGTCATTAAATCTCCACGAACCATAAAAACATAATCAATTGCCAAAATAAGAGCAATTAAAGGACCACTATAGTGAAAAAAGTAAGCAAATCTGACAGTTTTTGGACTAGTTTACCTCCTCATGGGGGATTCTCAGTTTTTTTCTTGTTTGTTTGTTTTTGTTTACAAAAGCATTTCCTGGGGTGCAGTTGTTAAAGGGAACCTCCGGACTAAAAATCGACTCAGCAGCACTGAAAAGGCCTGGTGTTTCTTTAACAGTTTCGCAGTATCAGAACTTTGTTTCTCTTGTACAAGCCTCATTTTTAGCTGCACAGAAGAAAACTGCCCGGGCTTTTTTCCCCTGATGCTGTGCAAAGCATGATGGGATTTCTGATGTTGCTGTTCTCTTTCTGCTGTTTTGGTGCAATTTTTTTTTTTACATTTTGAATTTGACATTTGAAGCCTAGCGTGTGCAGCTGGGAGGGGTACTCAGAACACAGGACAGTTGGAACTGTCTCCTGCTCCCTGTCACCTCCTTTCAACCAAAAAGATGGCTGCCCCCATGAATCACAAACATTTGCCTGTTCTTTTAAAACAGGATGGGTGAGAGATTATATTACCTATCTATTCTAATTAACATAACTAATGTAACTTGATGACAGTATGTTTGTTTAGGCTGAAGTTCCTCTTTAAGTCTAAATGAAAAAAATAAGTAAGATACCAGCCAACCTACCTACTCACTTGGACTGAGCAACTGCTGTTCAGGGAATGCTTTTGCAAACAAAGAAAAGCCTGGGAATCCCCCATGAGGTGATGAACTAGTCCAAAAACTGTTGGTTCTCTCAGATTTTAAACTGCTTACTTTTTTCGCTGTAATGGTCCTTTAAGAAAGAGGCAAATAGAATAACAGTAGGGTAGGAGCACACTAGCCACCTGGGCAAAGATCTGTTTCTAGGGAAAGCGGGCTCCCCCACAAACATCAGTAACCTTTAATGCAACAGGAAAGTAAGTAAGAGAAAAGAGAGAAAGACAACTAAAATGAAAACTTTTGGGTGATGTAGTAAAATAAGCTGAATGTTTCCCCTTACCTCTCTGCGGGCTGCGTCCTGCGCGGGGAGTCTGTACGCGGTCCAGCGACCCCGAGTCAGAGACGAAAGGGCGATTTCTCGGCTTTGCTTCTGTAAGGAGAGAGGAAGGTGACACAGGGTGAGGCCGGTAGGCAGATATGCGGGCGAGACGCTGCAAAGGTTAACGAGGGCGAAGTCACCGGGATGAAATATAACTTCCTGCGCCGGGCGGCCGCAAGCACCTGCTGACAGCGCACATTTTTAATGTCATGCCAGCTGATGTTTTAATCAATCAAATTGGCCCGTTAATTAAGGCTGCGGACTGGGATGGCCCTCCGGTGTCCTTGCCGTCACCTCGCCAGATATCCGCGGGTGACATGGGCTCTCGCGCAAACCCAACTTCAAGCAGAGGATTCATATAAGTCTAACAGACAACTGTCAAATATATCCATTGTGCAGAAAAGTTTTTTAAACAGGAAAGGAAGTACATTTTATAAATAAGAAGCAGGGGCGTAACAATAGACCCTACAAGGGATGCAGTGCAGGGGGGCCCAGAAGCTGCAGGGGGAGAGATTAACAACTAAGGGCGTGGAGAGAAAAAGCCTTCTGTTCTCTGCATGTCTGTTCTAATGACTGTATCTGCTCAGCCACTGATAAGGAATCATAATTTCAATAAAGATGTTTGACAGCAAGGAATCATACATAGATTTGTAGACATACCCTATTTAGTGTTCAGCAGGTTCTTGTGTAAAGCACTGCCTCTACCCCCAGCCTCTCCACCCCCTCCCCAAGTGCTTTGCACTGTAGCAATGCTGGAAGAGGCTGCAGAGCCAGTTCTGCTCCATCAGAGTGGACAGAGTGAGTGTAATAAGCTGAGGCTGGGAGCACACATATCTGTCTGTTTTCTGTATGCGTTTTTAGCAAGCCATGTGTGTCTGTAGGTGTGAAAACATGCACATTTTATCACAGAAGTTAATGTAACTGATAGAGAAAATAAATGCCTGCAGTGCTTGGCAACTGCTGTCTGCTTTATATCTGCATGGTGGAAACACATCCAAGTGTGCACCAGCCAACTGAATAACATTGGCTCTCAGTTTACCTGTGCAGGAAGCGGGGGGAGGGGCCCCATCCAAAGTTTTGCAGGGGGGCCCAGTGATTTCTAGTTACGCCCCTGATATGAAAATACCTGCTACACCAATTTATAGATTTTCCTCTCCTTTACAGAATTCTCCCGCTTCCTGCTGACTCCACCCTCCCCAGTCAATCATCAGGAAGGCGTGGCCTCAGCAACCACTCAGCTTCTATGTGACTAAAGTGGGAGTTTCTCAGACTGGCGGGGTGTGGCCAGTCCGTGAGAATTTCTAAACTGCTAAAGCAGAAGCTTTCCTTTTTTTATACAGCAAAAACTAGTTTTTTGTTTTGTTTGAAACTTTTATTCATTGTTGTTATTATTATTATTATTTGCATAATTAACAGTAACCTGCTGCAAGCTACAGTATCTTACAAAAGTGAATACACTTTTTAACACTGAAGATACCACACTGTGATACAAGTGTACAGCCGTCGGTGTACAGCTTGTATAACAGTGTACATGTGCTGTCCCATCAAAATACTCTCGGTCATTAATGTTTTAACTGCTGGCAACAAAAGTGAGTACACCCCTACATGAAGAATATCAAAATTCTGCCCAATCAGACATTTTCCCTCCCCGGGGTCATGTGACTGGTTAGTGTTAGGCGGCATTCACACTTAAAAGCGAAAAACGCCGGCGATTACAGCGGACGTTTTGCGGGAGTGATTTTTCCGCTATTTAACGTGGAAAAATCACTGGACACTGCAGCGATTTTTCCGCGATCGCGTTTAGCACTTCTTTAGCACTGAAACACAATCGCCGGGAAATCGTCTGAAAATGGTGCAGGCTACACGTTTGCGTTTGGCGATTTGCATTAATGAGAACGGGCCCATAGGCCCAAGTGAGAACGGGCCCATAGGCCCGAGTGAGAACGGGCCCATAGGGTATCATTGCACTAGCGCTTTAAAAAATGATATCGCTTGAGCGTTTTGCCGAATTCGCCGGCAAAACGCTCTAGTGTGAATGGGCCCTTAGGTCTCAGGTGTGCAGGGCCGGTTTAAGCAACAATGGGGCCCCAGGGCAAAATAAACCTGGGGGGCCCCCCCAACATATACCCCGGAACAAAAATCGGCATTAGGGGACCTTTTTTGCAGCTGGTATAGTCAGGGTGTGAAGCCCCAATCGGTCGGAGCTCCACATTCTGGCTATCCCAGCCTGCATGGGGGACAAGGGGTTACAAAGTTTCAGGAGGGGGGAGGGACCCCACATAATAAAAAAAAAAAAAATCCCACACTCTAAACATAAAAAAAATTGGGAAAATAGGAAAAAATGCCAGGGATCTTCATACAGCCATATTGCGGCTGTATAGCGATCCCCGGCCAAAGCGCTGCGGCTGCGTATAGACCCCCTGGAAACCCCGTCAGGAAATTTATTGCTCTTTCTTTTGATACATGTAAAATTACACTACCGTTAGGTTTGCTACTAAAAGTGACATTTACCGCATTTAAAACTATACTTTTTTCCTTCTAAACTTTAAAATCGATTTTCTCAAAAACTATAAGGCCGATTTGAAATTTTTTTTTTCCTCTTGTAGCCATTGGGGGCCCCTACAAGCTCTGGGGCCCTGGGGCAGCTGCCTCCACTGCCTTAATGGTAGCGCCGGCCCTGCAGGTGTGACTGGGGAGCAAGTGTGTTACATTTGGTGTTATTGCTCTTAAGCAAAGTACCCACGGGGCAGATCACGGCCAGATGGATTGAGGATCTCCAACGACAGAGGATCATTCCCCGATCCATCTGGACGAATCTGCAAGTGTCGTCTGCGCCTTGGTAAATGAAGGCTTGTGTAAATGATTGTGGAGGGAATATTCTGCACAGCTAATCAGCCTAGGCTAAGCATCACTGGGAGGGCGGAGCTACATACTACAATATAAAGGTAAAGGAAGTGTTTCTGATGCTCACATCAGAGCCATTGTAGTGAAAGTGGCTATCCTACGGAATAAAGTACAAGTGTCCCTGTGTCCTGTCCCTGGCAACACTGCACAGACCTTAGGACAGGACGCAGGGGCCAGGAGGCGGGCCAGCCAGCAGATCGGGCGCGGCAAGCAGGTGCTTAGGTCACTAGTCCAGAATAATTTACTGCATTCTACTACATGACACTACAGGGCCTCTTTAATTTTCATGCAGGTTGCGGTACAGTTCCATCTGTATAGGAGCTCACAGGATAATCAGCGGTAATAGAGGCAGCCAGTGGAGCGTGTTACTGTGCTTCTGCAGCATCCGCCAATGTCAAACTCTGCCCGCCTACACTAGAGCTGAATACTCACCTAACGAGGCAGGAAGATGGATCCCAGCAACATTCTCCAAAAGAAAACCCTGAGAATCCCCCATGAGAAGCTGCGCTAGTACAAAACCTGTCAGCTCTCTCACATTTGTACTGCCTACTGTAAGTGACAGCAGCATAGGAGAAAAGTGGTTTATAGCACATTTTACTCGGGGAACAATGTATTTTTTTATCTATGCATTTTCATGTATTTAAACTTTTTTTTCGATATTGGTCTTTTAGGCCTTGATCACATTGCGTTCTGATCGCATTGGCGTTCACTTTGGGCGTTTTTTTTACACAATTTTTTAGCGATTCCCAGCACTTGGGTGGGCGGTGTGTTTTTGCTAAAAGCGGTTTTCTAAAGCGCTTTTGCAGAGCCATTTTTTAATTCACTCCCTGGTTTTGAGCGTTTTGCAAAACGCTGTAGTGTAAATGGGCCCTTAGACTAGTCCATTTTCTCATGGGGGATTCTCAGTTTTCTTTGTTTTCAACAGCATTTCCTACACGGCAGTTTAATTGCCAAAATAGTAAGATACCAGCCAGCCTCCCTACTCACTTGCTCACTATGTTGTCAACAGGATTTAGCAACTGCCATTCAGGAAATGCCTTTGAAAACAGAGAAAACCCTGAGGTCCTGTTCACAAGTGGACAGTTGCGTCGCAGAATATTTATTTATGTTAACTCACTGCCCATACAATTCTATGAGCCTGTTCACAGTACTGCGTTGCAGATGATCGCGTTATTCTAACTTGCTGCATGTGGGCTTTGCATTAAAGTCTATGGCCAGTCTCCATTGCAGTTTACAGTCATTATCAGAATCATTTATTTTGCCAAGTACAAACGGGTTGTACCCGGAATTAAATTTGGCTCATACAGGTTCTCAAAGGATGGGGTAATGTCCAAAAGTCATTATAACGCGTGAGTTATGCAAATGAACCTAGCCTCAGAATCCCCCATGAGGAGATGGACTTGTCCAAAATCTGTTGGTTCTGTCAGATTTTAACTACTTACTTTTTTTTTTTTTTTTGTGCTGGAGTGGTCTTTTAAAATCATATGACCTGTGATTATGGCAGGTTAATAAAGAGAGTAGAATTCTCTCGTCTTCAGGAAGGTTTAGAGCGAAGCGTCTTCTTCTTAACAGCATCTGAAGAAAGACTGGATTTTGTTTGTTCTAGGAAGACAATATTGTACTGTTCCTTTCAGTCTCTGATAAAAGATTTAAAAACAAAAGCAGCGTCCGTAGCCTGAGGAGGCAGAAGGATGGCAGAAGCGGCGTCTGTAGCCCGAGGAGGCAGAAGGATGGCAGAAGCGGCGTCTGTAGCCTGAGGAGGCAGAAGGATGGCAGAAGCGGCGTCCGTAGCCCGAGGAGGCAGAAGGATGGCAGAAGCAGCTCCCCTAGCCTGGGGAGGCAGAAGCATGGCAGAAGCGGCGTGCCAGCTGTGCAGGGAACCAGCCGCTGGTTGGGCAGCCACCGTAGAACACAACGCAAAATGGTTTCTCTCTAATGACTGATGCAGGTGGGGACCGCAGGCTCCAGAGACCACATGAGGGAATTAGCTGCACCCGGCTGCTCAGTCCCAGCCTTCTCCCCCCCTGAGGAGATGCCGTGCGTGTGTGCGTGACAGATCTGACCGAGAAATTCACTTTCCACTCGCTGATATCTGTGCAGCCCATTTGTTATGGGCCTTTTATCTGCAGCGCTCGTTAAGCTGCCAGCCTGTTCCTGTGCGTGTCGCCTCCAGCTGCTGCATGCGCCGTTTTCGTTCCATGAGTATTCGACGAAAACGGCGCACCAAGAGACACATAACGCAGTGCAAAATAACGTCCAATTTCATAACCTACATGCGTTGCGTTAGGGGCACATTGTGCGACTTTAACGTCGCATCAAACGCACAGGGCCGGTTTAAGCAACAATGGGGCCCCAGGGCAAAATAAACCTGGGGGGCCCCCCCAACATATACCCCGGAACAAAAATCGGCATTAGAGGACCTTTTTTGCAGCTGGTATAGTCAGGGTGTGAAGCCCCAATCGGTCGGAGCTCCACATTCTGGCTATCCCAGCCTGCATGGGGGACAATGGGTTACAAAGTTTCAGGAGGGGGGAGGGACCCCATATAATTAAAAAAAAAATAAAAAAATTCTTACACTCTAAACATAAAAAAAAAATTGGGAAAATAGGAAAAAATGCCAGGGATCTTCATACAGCCATATTGCGGCTGTATAGCGATCCCCGGCCAAAGCGCTGCGGCTGCGTAAGGACCCCCTGGAAACCCCGTCAGGAAATTTATTGCACTTTCGTTTGATGCATGTAAAATTACACTACCGTTAGGTTTGCTACTAAAAGTGACATTTACCGCATTTAAAAGTATACTTTTTTCCTTCAAAACTTTAAAATCGATTTTCTCAAAAACTATAAGGTCTTTTTGAAAAATTGTTTTTTTCTCTTATTCCTAATGATCTCTTTAACATATCCTGCAAATTTAGGGTTTCTAGCATTTAAGGTGGACTTGCTATTAACCATTAAAGTCGACAGGTTTTTAAATGCGTATTTTTTTTTCCTTTGAAACTTTAAATCGATTTTATCAAAAACTATAAGGCCGATTTGAATTTTTTTTTTTCCTCTTGTAGCCACTGGGGGCCCCTACAAGGTCTGGGGCCCTGGGGCAGCTGCCTCATTTGCCTTAATGGTAGCGCCGGCCCTGCAAACGCAACGTCCCACTGTGAAAGAGGCCTAAAGCTTCTGCTGGCTTTCTTCATCAGGCATGATGCAAAACTGAATCCGAAGTGCCAGCAATAATCTACATCAGGCCTGGGACACACTAGGAACACTTTTGCAGCGCTTGCCGATCGGCGGTGATCAGTAAAGCACGCCAGTGGATCCCTATGGGGCTGGTTCCACTTGCAGCATTTGCAGCATTTCGGGAACAATCACATCAGTGACTGCTGTTGCCAAATCGCGATCGACCCGGGAGTCATGGCAGTTTGGCAAATCGCAGGCACTTTGCCGCAAAGAGTCCATAGTGGGTTACCAGGCCTTAGGGTTGTTTCACCACGAAAACGGCTGAAACTAGAACTCAAGATATGTATTTTTTTGTGATCGCTCCCAAAGCGCTACATGCAGCGCTTTTTCAACCATCCGGATGTCCCGTGCGTTGGAAGGTAGCGGTGGCACTTGCCCCACAGCGATGCTACCAGCTCCCCCTGGTGGAAGACGGGAGAGCGTTGTTCACGCATCAAGAGCCACCATAAGCGCCACCATGACTGCAGATAGTGAACGAGGAAGCGTGAATGGCTAAAATAGGTGGTTTGTTGGGCAAAAAGACGATGCGTTTCTCAGAGGCATGTCCTCAGGTTGACCTGATGAAACGGAGGACGACCTCCGAGAAACGCGTCGTCTATTTGCCCAATAAACCACCTCTTTTAGCCATTCACGCTTCCTCGTCCATTATCTGCAGTCACCACGGAATTGCCAAGCAACCATGTGACGCCTACCTCTGCTGCATACAGCTTATGGTGGCGGCTGATAAGCGAACACCGCTCTCCCGTCTTCCACCAGGGGGAGCTGGTAGCATCGCAGTGAGGCAAGTGCCACTGCTTCCTTCCAACCCACGGGACATCCAGATGGCCCCCACTGGAATCCAAGGCTGACAGCGCCCCCTGGAGGAGTCCACCGTGCTGCCATCCTGAGAGCCGGGTCCCTGGCTTTCCAAAGGGTCAGAAGCGTACACAGGCTGTATCTCACCGACAGCCATCTGAATACAGGTGAGACCTGTCTTGGGCAGGGAAACATGCTTTGTACCTATTGTTTTTAGAGCTCTCTTTTCCGGCTTTACCATAGGGCAGTGTAGGCATGAGCCTAAAGGCGCCTGATAATGGAAAGGCACCTCACTCCCCTCCCCAAGCGCCTCCATCCCTCCTTCCCTATGCAGAGACCTGGAGAGAGTGTAATTAAGAGGTTACTCAGCACTCCAATGACAAGATCTCCCTTCAGTCAGGGTCACTTCTACCTACCTAATAATAATAAGGTTCTTCTAGCTTCCTAATACTTGGGGGTACCACTAGCTAATTAATACTGAGGATAGCTATGGCTACCTAATACTAAGGGGCACTTGGACCTATGATGGGCAAGGGAATTAAGGGAGAAGTGACAGCTCGAACAGCCAGCACACTTGTGGTGCAGCTCTGTGGGGGTTTGTAGGTTTATGGAGGGCGAGGTCTAGGGTGCCAGGACATCTGTGCCTATAGGCTCCTGTGATGTAAATCCGGGCCTGACTATTGCACAGAGTCAATTACTAGTGAAAGGCTGCGCGCTCTATAGGCTGGCTGGTTGACTGTCCCTTCCTCATTGGCTGTTCTGTGCAAATAAACCAGGATGTCAGGCCTATTAGTTGCCTGTGATAGTGTTAAGTCGTTGGAGCTAGCTCCTAGATTTCTGATGCTGAAACCAGGTTAATTACCATATGTCACTACAGGGCCTCTTTAATATAATTATCTGCTAAAAGGTGAGGCTCAGAAGTGCCAAACTAAATCACAGAGTTTCTTAAATATTGCTTTAGGCACAACACGCCTGTAGCAGGGACTGGTTCTCTTGACGGCACAGGCGAGAGGTGATTTGCGGCTACTCCCGGCTCAGTTCATTAACATTCTGCGGACCCCCAGAAGCCGCAGCGTGCGAGCCCCTGACAAGAGGCTCCTGTGTGCGGACGGGAGCGGCGGAGGGCCAAGGAATGAGGTAAACAGGACCCCCCATTTCAGGGCTGAGGCTGCCTAATTACCTGCCAGGCCGCAGAGGAGAAAGCCTCGCTTGTGCGGTACAAGATGGATGAAGAGGGGCCCTGTTATCCCGGCCGCTAACCACAAGCTGCAGGGCCAAGTCAAGTGCAGCCCTCAGCCACGCCAGCCTGGGGGTCCTACACACCTTCCCTGACCTCCCGGGCACTGGGTGGGCCGCTACTGTGCTTTATATCACAGAATTTCTGCTGGAATGTCACCTTCCTAGACTCCCTCCATGTACCACAATCTGTGGTCACAGCTGCTGTTACTCTTATTATTATTATTACTGCACATTCTGCAATCCCGTCAATGCTAGACTCTGCCCACAGCAGCTCTAATGTCTAAAGTACCCACATTTCATTATTCTTTATTTCCAAAGCACCACACACACCCCCTACAGTGCTGTACAATCAGGGGGAACGGATTGCAGAGTTACAGAGCATGTACCAAACCATTCTAAGATGAGCTGAGGAGGACATGGGCAGGGGAGGGGAGGACATAGGCAGGGGAGGGGAGGACATAGGCAGGGGAGGGGAGGACATAGGCAGGGGAGGGGATGACAGCATAGGCAGGGGACGGGAGGACATAGGCAGGGGAGGGGAGGACATAGGCAGGGGAGGGGAGGACATAGGCGGGGGAGGACATAGGCAGGGGAGGGGAGGACATAGGCAGGGGAGGACATAGGCAGGGGAGGGGAGGACATAGGCAGGGGAGGGGATAGGCAGGGGAGGGGAGGACATAGGCAGGGGAGGGCATAGGCAGGGGAGGGGAGGACATAGGCAGGGGAGAGGAGGACATAGGCAGGGAAAGGGAGGTCAGCATGGGCAGGGGAGGGGAGGACAGCATAGGCAAGGGAGAGGAGGACATAGGCAGGGGAGGGAAGGACATAGGCAGGGGAGAGGAGGACATAGGCAGGGGAGGGGAGGACATAGGCAGGGGAGGGGAGGACATAGGCAGGGAAGGGGAAGACAGCATAGGCAGGGGAGGGAAGGACATAGGCAGGGGAGGGGAGGACATAGGCAGGGGAGAGGAGGACATAGGCAGGGGAGGGGAGGACATAGGCGGGGGAGGACATAGGCAGGGGAGGGGAGGACATAGGCAGGGGAGGACAGGACATAGGCAGGGGAGGGGATAGGCAGGGGAGGGGAGGAAATAGGCAGGGGAGGGCATAGGCAGGGGAGGGGAGGACATAGGCAGGGGAGAGGAGGACATAGGCAGGGAAAGGGAGGTCAGCATGGGCAGGGGAGGGGAGGACAGCATAGGCAAGGGAGAGGAGGACATAGGCAGGGGAGGGAAGGACATAGGCAGGGGTGTGGAGATATATTGAGGTGCTGATGATATTAGGGAGTACAGAAACCTATTCTATCATTTTTATGTCTGCTGTATATCTTTCAGAGGTGGAGGTCAGCCAGTATGGCTTGAAGATATTGGCAGCTAGCTTCATGGACTAGTAATGTGATTGTGTGTGGTGTCAATAGACAGACAAAAGGGAACCTCATTACCTGTTTCTGGCTGTCCATAGGAACTGTACTCTGTGATCTTTTGTATTAATGTAGACAGCTGCCATTGTCTTCAGTGAATGGACCAGTCCCCCTTCAATAGGCAAGGACGCAGCACATTAGGCCACCAGCAGTCACTTTGATCTGCTGCCCCAGGTGTGATGTCTGCCTACCAGCAAATACAGGCAAACTGCTACCTGTAACCAAAAGGCCATCTTTTCATGTATGTGCGAAAATACACTTTAACCAAGGGAATAATGTGGAGGAAGCTGACACCTGAATGTTTGAAATGTATTTGACAGCCTACTGGAAATTATTGAAGAGGTGAAGTCCTTTTGATACCATTTTCTACCTGTGGAAATTGAATTATTGGTGGAGTTGAAAAGCCTCATTTAACAATCTCTTGATGTAAAGACATTGTAACCTGGGGAAATTGGGCTAAGGAAGTCTTTTGTTGGGTGTGTGGACTATAGTGGATGTTGGATCTCTGGAAATCCAATTATGACTGAGGATGTAATTAAATCCAGCTTCCCCCCCGTCCACACAGGCTTACAGCCTCGAGGCGAATATTTCATTATAAAAACCAGGGGACAGCTACCTCAAAGCAGTTCTCTTCTGACGGTAGTGGCAGCCGGTCTCCTGGCCCAAGCTAGTGAACTCCTGGTCTAGCCAGACTGTGTCCGTCCACACCAAAGTCCACGATTCTTCTATCGGGATCCCTTTATTTTGGTAAGCAAAATCGCTTTGTGTGTTATCTTTGTACATTTTATCTTGTAACTATTTTTACTTGTTTTTTTTGTAATCTCTTTGTATATCTTCAGTTTTGCACTGTTCTATGTTTTTCTAGAATATTAAATTATTATTTAATAAGTTTGACTTCTGCCGTACTAAACTAACCCTCATAGCCTAGAAGAGACTGAAGTGTAACCGTGTATAAGTTCATGCCTAATTGTACGCTTGAGCAACACTACCGTAGGAAATTGTAATTGCATTGTGTGTGGGGGCGTTTGTCATACGTTGGCCTAAGCGCGCAGCTGACCCAACGTACGAACAACGCCAGTGCGAGTAGCTAACAGTATCGTTCGGAACGACTGTTAGTGGGTCTTTGCTTCACGACAGTGTAAGATTGCAACTGTGTGTGTGTGTGGGTGCGTGGCGTTCCCGTATTTGGCCTAAGCGCAAAGCTGACCCAGATACGAAAACGCGGAGTGCGCGCTGAGGACTCGACAGCAGAGTGGAAGTGTCTAGCGAACAGCTAGTGGTGGCAGTGAGAAGTGTTTGAGGGGTTCCAGCCTTGTTTGTAGCTTAAATAAGGCTGTTCCCCGCTTAATCTGGTCAAACCCGCAGTCGGGAACCGTATACGCAGGCGTGCCGCGGGCCGGTTCCTGACATAATTGGCTGGCAGCGGTGGGATCGTTTAGTACATTAGTACGCAGTTTAGCTCGCTATTCTGAGTACTAAAGGCTGGAAGCTTGCTAGAAGCAACTAGCCTACAGAGGTCTACTCAGTGCAGAATCTATATACGTTTTTTTTTGTTCAAAGATACACACTTGGTGTTTTGCTTTCCCTTCCCCCCCCCCTTTTTTTTCTTTTCTTTTATTTTTTGCAACACGATGGCTCAGAAAGCATCCAGCTATGCAAGGCAAAACAAGGAGATACTACTCAACCTGTGTGAGCACAAAGGCATCGAGACGGTGAGCGGCCAGACTAAGGAGCAGTTAGTTCGTGCGCTCGAGGAGTATGATGAGGCAGAGCGAGCCCGTGCTTCAACGTCAGCGGATGCAGCTCACGACACGCCAGAGGAGGAATCGCTCCCGCCACAGAATGCGAGTGGAGACGATGTCCTGGACGATCCACCAAGCAGGGAGATGCCATCTCTGGAAGCTGATCTACAGCTACTGAACTCGGCTGATCCTGAACTGCGCCTAAAGCTGATTCTACTGCACCGACAGGCAGAGGAGGGAAGAGCTGAACGGCGACGCCAGGCCGAGAGTGAAAGACTCCAGGCCGAGAGGGACAGACTCCGGGCAGAGGAGGGAAGAGCTGAACGGCAACACCAGCTGGAGCTGGCTAAACTTCAGCAGCAGAACCGGTCTGCTGGACCCGCAGAACGCGAAGGTGAGCGAGTCCACAGAATCCCCCTGGATAAGTTCCCCGCTATGGACAAGGACTCTGACATAGACACTTTCCTACAGGGGTTTGAAAGGACTTGTCGGCAGTATGGGGTGCCCCGTGAGCAGTGGGCAAGATACCTCACACCAGGGCTGAGAGGCAAGGCCCTGGAGGCGTTTGTGAGTCTCCCCCAGGAGGAAGAAACAGACTTTGAGGCGATTAAGAAAGCCATTATTGCGCGATACCACCTCACGCCAGAGGTGTATCGCAAACGTTTCAGGACAGTGCAGCGAGGTCCTAATGACAGCTACCTGGATCATGCTTGCAACCTGCGCACTGCCTTCCAGCAGTGGTTAAAAGGACTGTCGGTTGAAACCTTTGATGCCCTGCAGGAACTGATGATAAAAGACCAGTTCCTACACACCTGTCCTGTTGAGGTCCGGCTGTTTGTGCTGGATCGAGAACCAAAGACAGTGGATGAGGCTGCGGAAATGGCCGATGCCTACACCGCCCATAGAGCACCTGAGTCCCGGAGGACTACTACGCCCAGCTGGAGAGGAGAACAGAGGGCTAAACCTGTTTCACCCAGCACCCAGAGGAGGCAAGCACCGCTGTCTCCTGGATTCAGGCAACCAACCACTGACACTCGGAAATGCTTTGTATGTGACAGGGTGGGTCATATCAGCACGACTTGCCCAGAGAGGAAGAGGGAGGCCCCAAAATCCAGTGAGGCCTCAAACGCCAGTGAAGTCCCAACGGCATTGTGTGCTACCAGGAATGCCACTGGCTATGCAGAGAATCTGCAGCTTGTCACGGTTGGGGGTACAGTTGCCACTGGGCTGAGAGACACTGGAGCAGAAGTGACTCTCATACATCCCCAGCTTGTGAACCCGGAGCAGTACATACCTGGGAAAATGATTGCTGTCAGAGGAATTGGGGGTGTCACCCCCGCCATACCCACCGCCTTGGTCCACCTGGACTGGGGGGCCGGCAGCGGATTGAAAGAGGTTGGGGTAACTGACAAAATCCCCACCAACGTTTTGCTGGGTACTGACCTGGGACGGTTAGTGGCCCGGTATGAGCCTACTCCAAACCCCGTGGAGCCTGCATCCCCAGCAGGAGTTCAGGACTCTTGCAAGGTACTGTCTGATAATGCTGTGCAAATGGGGAGTGCTGGTGAGGCCCCAGGGGCTATGGACTGTGTGCTTGGAGCCAGCCCTAGTAAGTCTCCAGTGCCTAGGCCTGGAGTGGGACATGTTGATACAAAGAATGCAGAAATTGATAATGTCATTTATGACGCACGGACTATCGAGGCGATCGATGCAAGAACTGTTGATGCTACTTGTGAAGTGCTGAGTAGCAATGTGTGTAAAGATACAGATAATGTTGATGGTTTATGTGATGTCCCAAATGACAATATATGTAGGGCTGATAATGCTGATGTCATGTGTGTTGTGCTACGTAATGCTGTGTGTCATGTGGACACTCCGTCAGCTGCAGGAGGAACCAGCGGCGCTCGCTGGGCTGCAGCAGGTGGACTGTCCACTGAAGGGGCAGATGGCACCAGGCCGGATCCTTCCCCTTCAGATGGTTTCAAGACCAAAGGTGATGTGGTTTGTGATATGTGTAAGGTGGGCGCTCCCTCGGCTGCCGTGGTAACCCGCAGCGCTAGCGGGTCTACAGCAGAGGGACTGTCCACTGAAGTGACAAATGTTGCTGGGTCAGCCACATCCACTTCGGAACCTGGCCCTGAGGGCCCGGGAGCCTCTCCGTCTGCAGCCTTCCTGGAATGTGTGACAGGCAGCACTGAGCTCTCTGGGGCTGTTCGATTTGACAGCACCCAGGAAGAGCTCAGGGGGCTAGCCAGCAGGTCACCAGCTGGGAGGGGCGGGCTGAGAGGGTTCTGGGAAGTTATTCCCTCTGAGCTGTCTGAAGTGGAGGAGACAGACCGGCAGATAATCGTTCCCCAAAGGGACCGAGAGATAGGTCCTGCCACTATAGAGAGAGTGCGTGTAGCGACTGTGGGGACCCTTCCCCAGATGCAGCACTGTCTTTATGGTCACGAATTCACGGTCGTCACTGACACGCATTCCCCTGGTTGGTTACGTCAGGTTGCCAAGGGCAACGACACATTGCAGCAACCTGACCTAGCTTTCCAGTCGTGTAGCTTGGAGCTAACTGACAGGTGGGGAACCCTCCTGAGGATGCTAAAGGGTTTCCCCACCCGGCCAGGCCGTCAATGTAGGCTTTGGCAGGATGATTCGTTAGAATCACCTGCCAGCGCTATCGGGAAGGGGAGCAATCATGGGAATGCTGATGGGCTGTCCCGTCAAGCAGAACCAACAGTGTAGGTGCTGGCAGGATGATCTGGGAAGATCATCTGCCTTGCACCAAGTTAACGGCGGAGGTGTGGAGATATATTGAGGTGCTGATGATATTAGGGAGTACAGAAACCTATTCTATCATTTTTATGTCTGCTGTATATCTTTCAGAGGTGGAGGTCAGCCAGTATGGCTTGAAGATATTGGCAGCTAGCTTCATGGACTAGTAATGTGATTGTGTGTGGTGTCAATAGACAGACAAAAGGGAACCTCATTACCTGTTTCTGGCTGTCCATAGGAACTGTACTCTGTGATCTTTTGTATTAATGTAGACAGCTGCCATTGTCTTCAGTGAATGGACCAGTCCCCCTTCAATAGGCAAGGACGCAGCACATTAGGCCACCAGCAGTCACTTTGATCTGCTGCCCCAGGTGTGATGTCTGCCTACCAGCAAATACAGGCAAACTGCTACCTGTAACCAAAAGGCCATCTTTTCATGTATGTGCGAAAATACACTTTAACCAAGGGAATAATGTGGAGGAAGCTGACACCTGAATGTTTGAAATGTATTTGACAGCCTACTGGAAATTATTGAAGAGGTGAAGTCCTTTTGATACCATTTTCTACCTGTGGAAATTGAATTATTGGTGGAGTTGAAAAGCCTCATTTAACAATCTCTTGATGTAAAGACATTGTAACCTGGGGAAATTGGGCTAAGGAAGTCTTTTGTTGGGTGTGTGGACTATAGTGGATGTTGGATCTCTGGAAATCCAATTATGACTGAGGATGTAATTAAATCCAGCTTCCCCCCCGTCCACACAGGCTTACAGCCTCGAGGCGAATATTTCATTATAAAAACCAGGGGACAGCTACCTCAAAGCAGTTCTCTTCTGACGGTAGTGGCAGCCGGTCTCCTGGCCCAAGCTAGTGAACTCCTGGTCTAGCCAGACTGTGTCCGTCCACACCAAAGTCCACGATTCTTCTATCGGGATCCCTTTATTTTGGTAAGCAAAATCGCTTTGTGTGTTATCTTTGTACATTTTATCTTGTAACTATTTTTACTTGTTTTTTTTGTAATCTCTTTGTATATCTTCAGTTTTGCACTGTTCTATGTTTTTCTAGAATATTAAATTATTATTTAATAAGTTTGACTTCTGCCGTACTAAACTAACCCTCATAGCCTAGAAGAGACTGAAGTGTAACCGTGTATAAGTTCATGCCTAATTGTACGCTTGAGCAACACTACCGTAGGAAATTGTAATTGCATTGTGTGTGGGGGCGTTTGTCATACGTTGGCCTAAGCGCGCAGCTGACCCAACGTACGAACAACGCCAGTGCGAGTAGCTAACAGTATCGTTCGGAACGACTGTTAGTGGGTCTTTGCTTCACGACAGTGTAAGATTGCAACTGTGTGTGTGTGTGGGTGCGTGGCGTTCCCGTATTTGGCCTAAGCGCAAAGCTGACCCAGATACGAAAACGCGGAGTGCGCGCTGAGGACTCGACAGCAGAGTGGAAGTGTCTAGCGAACAGCTAGTGGTGGCAGTGAGAAGTGTTTGAGGGGTTCCAGCCTTGTTTGTAGCTTAAATAAGGCTGTTCCCCGCTTAATCTGGTCAAACCCGCAGTCGGGAACCGTATACGCAGGCGTGCCGCGGGCCGGTTCCTGACAAGGGGAGAGGAGGACATAGGCAGGGGAGGGGAGGACATAGGCAGGGGAGGGGAGGACATAGGCAGGGAAGGGGAAGACAGCATAGGCAGGGGAGGGAAGGACATAGGCAGGGGAGGGGAGGACATAGGCAGGGGAGAGGAGGACATAGGCAGGGGAGGGGAGGACATAGGCAGGGGAGGGGAGGACATAGGCAGGGAAGGGGAAGACAGCATAGGCAGGGGAGCGGAGGACATAGGCAGGGGAGGGGATGACAGCATAGGCAGGAGAGGGGAGGACATAGGCAGGGGAGGACATAGGCAGGGAAAGGGAGGTCAGCATAGGCCAGGGAGGGGAGGACATAGGCAGGGGAGGACATAGACAGGGAAAGGGAGGTCAGCATAGGCCGGGGAGGGGAGGACATAGGCAGGGAAGGGGATGACATCATTGGCAGGGGAGGACATAGGCAGGGAAGGGAAGGACAGCATAGGCAGGAGAGGGGAGGACATAGGCAGGGGAGGACATATGCAGGGAAAGGGAGGTCAGCATAGGCAGGGGAGGGGAGGACATAGGCAGGGAAGGGGATGACATCATTGGCAGGGGAGGACATAGGCAGGGAAGGGAAGGACAGCATAGGCAGGAGAGGGGAGGACATAGGCAGGGGAGGAAATATGCAGGGAAAGGGAGGACATAGGCAGGGAAGGGGATGGCAGCATAGGCAGGGGAGGACATAGGCAGGGGAGGGGAGGAAATACGCAGGGGAGGGGATGACAGCGTAGGCAGGGAAGGGGAGGACATAGGCAGGGAAGGGGATGACAGCATAGGCAGGGGAGGACATAGGCAGGGGAGGGGATGACAGCATAGGCAGGGGAGGACATAGGCAGGGGAGGGGAGGACATAGGCAGGGAAGGGGATGACATAGGCAGGGAAGGGAAGGATAGCATAGGCAGGGGAGGGGAGGACATAGGCAGGGAAGGGAATGACAGCATAGGCAGGGGAGGACATAGGCAGGGGAGGGGATGACAGCATAGGCAGGGGAGGGGAGGACATAGGCAGGGGAGGGGAGGACATAGGCAGGGGAGGGGAGGACATAGGCAGGGGAGGAGAGGACATAGGCAGGGGAGGAGAGGACATAGGCAGGGAAGGGGATGACATAGGCAGGGAAGGGGATGACATAGGCAGGGAAGGGAAGGACAGCATAGGCATTGGAGGACATAGGCAGGGAGGGGAGGACAAAGGCAGGGAGGGGAGGACATAGGCAGGGAAGGGAAGAACATAGGCAGGGGAGAGGAGGCCATAGACAGGGGAGTGGAGGACATAGGCAGGGGAGGGGAGGACATAGGCAGGGAAGGGGAGGACATAGGCAGGGAAGGGGAGGACATAGGCAGGGAAGGGGATGATAGCATAGGCAGGGAAGGGGAGGACATAGGAAGGGGAGAGGAGGCCATAGGCAGGGGAGGGGAGGACATAGGCAGAGGAGGAAGGACACAAGCAGGGGAGGGGATGAGATAGGCAGGGGAGGGGAGGACACAGACAGAGGAGGGGAGGACATAGGCAGGGGAGGACATAGGCAGGGGAGGGGAGGATATGGCAGGGGAGATGGAAGTGGGTTGTGATAGTGCGAGTTTGTTACCTACTAATGAAAGGACAGAGAAAAAGGTATGTTGGTGAGTTTAGAGTGGTGGGATTCTGAGGACCTGCATGAATCTGATCAAGGTGGTCTAACAAAAAAAAGAGAGGGCATTCTAGAGGGTGGAGGACTCTCTAGAGAAGTCTTAGGGCCCCGCGTGTGAAGAATGATAAAGACACTCCTGGTAATGCAATGGAGACTGTATGCATAGCTCCCAACTGTCCCTTTTTCGGAGGGACAGTCCCTTTTTGGGAGCCCTGTCCCTCTGTCCCTCTTTCACCCTCATTTGTCCCTCTCTCTATGTAAATATATATATGTTTCTATACTAAAAATGTGTTTGACTCTAAACTTTATTCCCAACCTTTAAATTGATATATTACTAATTTTAAAATGTTACTGTGAAGGAAAATGAACCAGGATAGAAAGGACCAGTGTGGTTTGAATTATAAAACAACATATGTTTCTTATGAAATCTTTATGGTATCCATGATTAGAGGCGTGGTGAGGGTGTGGTCAGGGGTGTGGCAGGGGCATGGCTTAAAGGAATACTATCGATACCCAAGTGTTCTAAAATGACAGTGGGCAAATAATGTCTAAGTAGCTGTGTAAACATTTCCCTACTTTTCATGTTAAATATCAGAGGCAAAAACTGTAATTTATTGAGGGTAGGTTTTAGCTATATTGGGACAAATCAATTGCAGAAGGGGTGTCTGCTTCAATGCACAGCCAGTGCTGCATACAGAGCTGGGACAAGGTCCTCCAGCACCCAAGGCTGAGACACCAAAGTGCGCCCCTCCATCCCTCCCACCCCAGCTGTCACACACTGATTGCTATTAGACTAAGAGGGCCACAGGGCCCACAACCTCCCCAACACCTTGATATCTAGTTCACTGGCCTGCAGTGACTGCTATATATCCCCTTTTCCTATTTCTTTCTGCTTCATACACAATTAGGAATGACAGCTGAATGAATTGTGCGCCCCCTCCTACACTGCGCCCTGAGGCTGGAGCCTCTCCAGCCTATGCCACGGCCCGGCCCTGGCTGCATATCAGACTACAGAAAGCAAATATCAAACATATCAAACTCTGAAAGCAAAAACAAGCTGTGACAATTAGTTACATTTCCTCTGCTCTCTTCAGACACCTCAGTCAGAAACACAGGACACAGGAGCTGCAGCTGTTGGGAGCTCTCTCTCTCTCTGTCACACACAGAGCTACACATAGAGTTATCTGATCAAGTGTGAGGGGAATTTCCCCTCTCCTCATGGCTCAGTCAGCCGTCAGTTTGGGCGTCAGTAAAGTTTAAAAGTATTTTGCTAACAGTAAACAAAGAAGTTGCTACTAAAATGTATTCACCAGTACTTAGCAGCACTTCCCAAACAATTCCTGTGTCAATTGAAAAAAATATGTGAATCGATAGTATTCCTTTAAGTGTTCCTCTTTCTCATCTCAAAAAGTTGGGAGGTACTGTATGTGTATGCAGCTTGGAATTCGGTCAATCAGGAAGTGTTTTTTGATTGGTCCAGTCTCAAGCCGCATGATATAATTTGCAGGCAAGTCATACTTGATGACTACCTCTATGATCAAATAGTATTTTTGGCTATAGGTTTATTTTCTTTTACCTTTTAAAACCTCCTTGTAGGTTGCCCCCATATTCAACTCATTTTCCCCTCCTTTGGGGAGCTCAAACAATCATTTCCGATTGATTGCAACAATCAAACCCGGACGGTCAGTTGTTCGGGAGACTGTACCGTTAGAGAGGTTGTGAACCCTTTGCATTGTTTGCCCTCACTTCCTGTTGCATGTGATATAACAGGAAGTCCGTGAACCAAACACAGACAGCGATCTGAATCAAGCTCGGCTACTTGTCAGTCCAGGCAAGCCGTGGGTTTGGCGATCTTCCGCTCCTTATTCCGGAATGCCGTTTTGATGTCCGTCTGGAGCGTGATTTCCATACTCTTTGATTTTCTTGGCAGAGCAGTTTTGCATCTTTTATAAAAGAGGGGGAGTCGGTGAATGCAAACGGTTAAAAGTTCAGACAATGATGTCGGCTGTGTCAGTGACAACATGAAAAGGCCTCTGACAAACTCCTTTATCAAAGGCGAGCATGAAAGGACGGGCCCCTTCAAAGCCGGGGCCAGGATGTCAGCCCCTCTATGGAGCAAATTGTGAGCGAGCGCCCGACGTTGCTGGGACAGATTGTCATCGGAGCCCGTGTCACACGCAGCCATTCACCGGCGGGGGAACCCACAATGCCCATACAAATCGCCGCTCTATGCCCGCCGCGCCGATGCTCTTTCTCAAGGAGAAAAAAATGCGCATTATGTCGGGGAACGCTAATCCTTGGCTCGGCGCCCCTTTCATGCGCCCGGCTTTCAAGTTCACGGGCTTTTCAGTCGGTCAGACAATGCGGCTGAGCTTAGCGCCGCGGTGTCAATGGACGGCAGAGGATTGAACCCGCCAGCCATCGAAAAAAGAAAAAGAAGGGCCGTCAGCTCCTCTCGCTCGCCGCCGCTGATCACATCTGAAGAGTCCCGCTTTTGATGCGAGAATGTCACCGTTCATCGCTTTTCTGTGATTCCCCCACTTTGAAAAGAAATTGGTCTTCATCAAAATAAGTAATGCCACAGCGGTCTCCTAATTAGGTAGTCGATACGTCTTCCCAGCCACTGTCAGCGCTTCAATTAGTGCTAAAGTGTGCAGACAGATTCACAAAGTTTTTACGCCACGTATAAAATATATAAAGTAATATATATATATATATATATATATATATATATATATATATATATATATATATATATATATATATATATATGGCGGCTTGCAAAAGTATTCGGCCCCCTTGAAGTTTTCCACATTTTGTCACATTACTGCTACAAACATGCATCAATTTTATTGGAATTCCACATGAAAGACCAATACAAAGTGGTGTACATGGGAGAAGTGGATCGAAAATCATA